>NC_057810.1:371645124-371661185 GCF_018294505.1 Triticum aestivum | reverse complement strand
AATTTCCACCACCATAACCTTCTGTATCCGTGAGATCCCATCTTGGAGCCTTCGCCGGCACTCTGTCGGAGGGGGAATCGATGATGGAGGGCTTCTACATCAACATCCTTGCCCCTCCAATGAGTTGTGAGTAGTTTACCACAGACCTACGGGTCCAAGTTATTAGCTAGATGGCTTCTTCTCTCTTTTTGGATCTCAATACAATGTTCTCCCCCTCTCTTGTGGAGATCTATTCGATGTAAACTCTTTTTGCGGTGTGTTTGTTGAGATCCGATGAATTGTGGGTTTATGATCAAGTTTATCTATGAATAATATTTTCTCTGAATTCTTTTATGTATGATTGAGTTATCTTTGCAAGTCTCTTCAATTATCAGTTTGGTTTGGCCTACTAGATTGATCTTCCTTGCCATGGAAGAAGTGCTTAGCTTTCGGTTCAATCATGCGGTGTCCTTACCCAGTAACAGAAAGGGTTGCAAGGTACGTATTGTATTGTTGCCATAGAGGATAACAAGATGGGGTTTATATCATATTGCTTGAGTTTATCCCTCTACATCATGTCATCTTGCTTAATGCGTTACTCTGTTCTTATGAACTTAATACTCTAGATGTAGGCAGGAGTCGGTCGATGTGTGAAGTAATAGTAGTAGATGCAGGCAGGAGTCGGTCTACTTGTTATGGACGTGATGCCTATGTACATGATCATGCCTAGATAATCTCATAACTATGCGCTTTTCTATCATTTGCTCGACAGTAATTTGTTCACCCACCTTAATACTTATGCTATCTTAAGAGAAGCATCTAGTGAAACCTATGGCCCCCAGGTCTATCTCTTATCATATTTGCTTTCAATCTACTTTTATTTGCATCTTTACCTTTTTGCATCTATATTATAAAATACCAAAAATATATTTACCTTATCATACTATCTTTATTAGATCTCACTTTCGCAAGTGTCGGTGAAGGGATTGACAACCCCTTTATTGCGTTGGTTGCGAGTTCTTTGTTTGTTTGTGTAGGTGCATGGAACTTTTAAGGAGCCTCCTACTGGATTGATACCTTGGTTCTCAAAAACTAAGGGAAATACTTACGCTACTATTGCTGCATCACCCTATCCTCTTCGAGGAAAACCAACGCAAGCTCAAGACGTAGCAACCCTCTAGTAGGTTGTCTAGTTTACAATCCTGTTGAGAAAACTTAGCTATTGTTTTCACTTGGTCATACACTAAGCTAACAGGAATTTCTTGTCCATCTGGTCCCCGAGGTCCGACCCGGGCCATATGATTCGGATCAAGCTTGGTATACTGTGTTTTCACCATGGCCCAGGCTTCTCGAGCGCCTTCCCGACAGGCTGATATCTTCCATAGCTCCAAACGGCGACGAGCTCCCTTGAATAAATTCGTAAGCTCATCCATGGAGCCCTACCTCCCAGCTGCTGCTACACTTACCATCAGGTGCCTTCTTGGATTTCTTCAAATCTTTGAGTTCGGCGGTGGCAGCAGAGAGCTTTGTTCGGCATTCTTCAAGCTCCTTCGCTAACTTGTTACTCCTCTCCGTGAGTACCTAGCAAACTAACGACTCTTAAATCAGTTGGGCCAACTGCTTCAAGACTCGGGGACTACTGGCATATGATTATTGAATCTGCGCAAAAAATTCTTACCCACATATCCTTTGAAAGTTGGTGAGTGGCTACATCAACTCCATCACGAGCAGCTCGGATATAAGCATCCGCTGAGTTGAGAACATTAAAAGCCTCTTCGGTAAAATGTGGGTCGTGCATAGCCGCTCTCCGCTGTCGGCGACCCATTGCACTCTCCACTTCAGAATTTGTGATGGATACATTTTCTGAATCCTCCGAGAGATGACAATCGGGCATTACTCCTGCATCCCCTCCAGTCCTTGTGGCAGGGTCCGGGGCTGGATCAGTCTGTGTATGGCCGGCCAGATCTCCGGATGCAGTCTAGCGTATGCTCCTCCTGCAATATGGTGCCGCAGGGAACGTCATTGTCCAATCTATCCGCTGAGTGCGTACTAAAGGACTATACCTCTTCCACGCAGAAGAGGGCCCGGCTGTATCATCGTTTGCCTTTCTCTTCAGAGAGGCGCCTTGTGCAAGCGTCGTCTTCTTGGAGGACGCCTTTGCTGCAGCACACTGGTGCGAGCGTCGCCCATTGGGAGCACGATATAGTGCGGTGGGTGAGTCCCGATGGGAAAACTCTTTTTGAAGAGATGTCTCCTGGGTACTTACATGGGAGGAAGGAAGGAGGCCGGGGTAGTCGGCTATAATGGTCACCTCCGTGCCGTCATAGCTCGTCTGATAAAAGACTCCATCCTCAGAATCCACGAATATGTCTGGATCTTCTTCGTATCCAGGATCAAGGTCTCGATTATGGTCCGCCGGCTGTGGGGCGGGGCTATAGATCCCCTCGACGACTTTTCTCCATTCCTGTTAAGGACAGTCGGATTAAATTTGGCTATAAAGCATAGTTAAGGAAAAAGATCAATTAAGGCCTATAATCGAAGACTCGCCCAGTCAATGGGGGTATACATGGATAAACCTTCTCGACACTTCAGGTGAGAGAAGTCTTCCTTTTTCCCTTTGAAAAGGTCAGCCAATGTGGCGGCCAGCGTGGCAAAACTAGCCAAACCCTTGCGCCCACAACGTGAGGTGCCGTCCTCGCCATTGTAATGCCACATGGGAAACCCCCTAGATTGAAGCGGATGAACACATCGTGTTATTGAAATTGCCATTACCTCGACTATGGATAGTCCAGAATGGGCAAGTATTTGGATCTTGTTCGCTAGCCGCTTAACCTCCGCACTATCTTCTTCTTCATAGCTTCGGGAATGCCAGCTGGCGCGCTTCTTTAAAGGAGCGGAGGAGAATTCGGGGAGACCTTGCCGAATAGGGTCTGGTAGGATAACATCTTCAATGTAGAACCACTCCGAGGGCCACTCTTCGGATGCCTTCTTCGGAGTACCGGGCAGGTATCCTGTTTCGCCTATACAGCATACTTCGGCACTGCCCACCTCGAAAATAGACCCCTTCTAGGAGCGAGGGACGAGGCAGAAATGTTTCCTCCATAAATCGAAATGGGCCTTGCAGCCTAGGAACAGCTCGCAAAGAGCAACAAAGCCCGTGATGTGTAGAATGGAGCTTGGTGTGAGGTTGTGCAGTTTGAGACCGTAGTACTCCAGAAGACCTCTGAGGAAAGGGTGGATAGGAAATCCCACGCCCCTCAACAAGAAGGAAACGAAGCACACCCGCTCCCCTTGATTGGGATTGGGGAATTTCTCCGCCAGGGCTTCGCCATTATAGGTGGTTAATCCCGCCCGAACAGGGACCAGACCCGATGGAAGGAGGTATCCCTGCACCTGCAGCTTGGCCAATTGAGCATGGGACACCGAGCAGCTCTCCGAGTCGCCTTCTTGAGGTCCTTTGGGATGCGAGGAAGAGCAAGGAGCGTTGGCCATCTTTGGTTGGTTTCTTGTGGCAAGAACTAAGGATTTCCGTCTGGTGAGGAATGAATCTAAGATTCGATCTCTCTTTTATAAGTGCATTATCTACATGGTCGAGGGGTTATTTGTAAAAATGCCTAGACCCTTCGCATTCGTCCGACACGTGGAAGCCGAGGCAACGGCAGCGTAGAAGCTGAAGAGTGCAATATTTAATACAAAAGCCAGGCTATATGAAGCACAAGGGGGAACTTACCTTGCAAAGTCGAAGACATGAAGCCGGATACAACATCGTCATTGAAGGCAAGTTCGGGGGCTACTGAGGGAGTCGTGGATTATGCGGTCCTCAAAGAGCCGGCCTGTGTGATATGGGCCGGACTGATGGGTCGTGAAGATACATAACCGAAGGTCTTCTCTCGTGTCCGGATGGGACTCTCCTTTGCGTGGATGGCAAGCTTGGTGTCCGGATGTGTAGTTTCCTTTCTCTATAAACCGACTTTGTACACCCTTGGTCCCCCTCGGTGCCTATATAAACCGGAGGGTTTAGTCTTTAGGGACAATCACAACCATACAGGCTAGACATCTAGGGTTTAGCCATCACGATCATGAGGTAGATCAACTCTTGTAAACCCCTATACTCATCATAGTCAATCAAGCAGGAAGTAGGGTATTACCTCCATTAAGAGGGCCCGAACCTGGGTAAACATCGTGTCCCCTGCCTCCTTGTTACCTTCGATCCTCAGACTCACAGATCAGGACCCCCTACCCGAAATCTGCCGGTTTTGACACCGACAGCGGAGCTATTCCCGAACACCTCGTGCTTCGGTCCTGGCCTCCTAGAGCTCTTTCTCCGCCTTGGATATCTGGGACGATCGCTCCTCCTAATCCTTCTCAAGGATCTACAGCTTCTTGGCGGCATCTTGGAGCTCCACTTGTACTTCGGTCACTCGAGCCTCACGCTACTCACCAACAAGCTTGGCCTTCTCGAGCTCCGCCACCACCGTGTCAGTGGCCGCTTTCATTGCAGCCACCTCTGCCTTAGCTTTCTTCATGGCTTCCCTCAAGCCCTCAACTTTGGCAGAAGTAGCTGCAAGATCGTTACAATAAAAGATCAACATACAGTCTGGATGATCAACATCCGGCACCAAGCAATTACACATTTTATTAAAGGGTTTTACCTTGTGCCTCATCAAGCCGCTTGTGGACAAGGTTCAACTCCTTATCAGAATGCTTGAGCTTCCAATCCATCTCCTCTAGTGCCGCAGCATTAGCAGTTGCGGCCAGAGAAGATGCCTGTGACGTTAAAAAATTCACACCACTTCAAATAATGGCCTATAGAACGAGATCCTCTATAGGTTTCCTTTGCAAACCTTGCCGAGTCTCGGGGGCTACTACTGTCATGGCATACTTAAGCTAAGGACTAAATCCAATTTATGAGAAAAGGAGTATTACTTGACTCACCTCAAAGCCTGTCAACAGGCCTTGGACAATGTCATTCAGTCTGGATTGGATGGACTGAACACCCTGCATGACCGCACTCATGAGAGTGCAGTGCCCATCGACGATGACAGAGTTGTTCACCAACTCCTCTGACGCGTTTGGAGGTGTTCGGTGCTAGCGTCGGCTCCCCGACCCCTTCTCTGCTAGAGGGAGGAACATGTGTTGTCGAGGGTCTTGGGGGCTCGAGAATGGATGGCTGAGGGGGTCCGGATTGTCCGAACTCCCTTCCCGCATCGGCCAGGAGGGATGGACCCTCCTGGACTCCGGCGACTGAGGTGTTACCCTCAGTCATTACGACGTCAACCTAGCCCTCTATGTTCAGAGCAGGAGGAGTCCTTTGGGATAGCACCTCCCTTGTCTCTTCAAGGATCGGGGAGGTGCAAAGAGCGACATGGACCCACTGTCCGCTAGGTTGGCGGGTGGGGACATCCCTTCCGAGGTTGTCTTTGTGGGGCAGCTGCGTGGAGGGCTGCAATTTTGAAGAGTTAGCCTCCAACCAGAATAAACTACTAAAAAATGAGGCAGCTGAGAATACCGGCTCCATACCTTCTAGCCAGGGGCTTTGACCCTGGGTCCCTTCTTTGGACGCTTCGGACTCCTTGTCCAAGCTGTCAGACAGGACCAGCTTGGGTCGGCACTGCCTCTTTAGAACTTGAGGGGGTTGAACCTCTTCGACGTCCTCGGACGCCACCCTCTTCTTGAAGTGCGAGGATGCGCTCTCCTCCTCGTCCTCATCCTCGTCCCCATCCTGTATGGATGAGGCCGCAGCTTCTCCGAACCGGTTGCCCAAACGAGCCCTGCGGCAGAGGACCTCCCTAGCCTTTAGTATATCTGCTTTCTTTCCCTTCTTGTCGGGTGTCTTGTAAGGCACCATGACCAATAGCTTCTCTAGCTGTTCAAATCGGGGCTCCTCTGGCAGCGGCACCGGGCCGATGATCTTCTCAGCCTTAGCAAGCCAGCCCTGCAAGATCCATGTTAAAAGGTTTGGATCAAATCGTATGATGCGAGTGTTTGGACTCATCATAAGACAAGTGCCGCTCACCTTCTTCGGAGGGTTCGCATTGTTGAGGCTGATGTCCTCCCCTTTGACCATCCAGTCCTTCTACAGCCTGCATAGCTGGCCCCACACTTTCTTGTTGGTCATGCCGATGTCCTCCCCTGCAGCCGGATCTTTGGGGTCGTACTCCCATATTGGCTTAGCCCTCTCCTGGCAGGGGAGGAATCGACAACGGGGCATGATCAGAATCATGTCGACCAACTTTGTGTCGGTCTCCATTACATTGACGACGCTCTTCTCCGGTGCTTGCAAATCATCAGCGGACCCCCCAGTCCGGGCTCTTGTTAATCCATGAGGCCAGCCTGGTAGGGGGTCCGGATCAGAATGTGGGAGCCGCCGCCCAGCAGGCTCCCCGTGGCTCGGTGATGTAAAACCAATCCTTTTGCCACATTCTGACGGTGTCAACAAAGTGGCCCTTCAGCCACTGAACCCGCGTTAGCTTGCTGATCATGGCCCCACCATAGTCCACCTGTTCGCCGCCAACCACCTTGGGCTTGATGTTGAATACCTTTAGCCACAGGCTGAAGTGTGGCTGGACTTGGAGGAAGGCCTCGCAGAAGATAATGAAGGACGAGATGTGGAGGAGGGGGTTGGGGGCTAGATCATGAAAATCTAGCTCGTAGAAGAACATCAAACCCCGCACAAATGGGTGTAGGGGAAATCCAAGCCCCCTAAGGTAGCTCCCCCTTAATAGGTTGAGCCAGGGGTTCCTTTTTCCACGCCGTTGGCTCCTCCGCTTCCCGATGTGCCCGCAACGTTATGTGCAGGGAGGGGAATCGAAATCATTGATCATATCCCCGGAAAGGCGGGACACGATCTCCACCTCGAGGAGACGTGCCAAACATGGAGTAATTCTCGAGCCGCGCTTTTGGAAATAGTAACTACTCGGCGTTATGACCAGGCAACTCTTTGTTGAAAGAGAAAAAGTTCTCAGACGAAGGCACTATTTACACTTGAACATATTTTTTTCCTTCGTTGCTAAGGAAGACAGCCGTTTTAGGTTCCGTACATCACTTGGTTCCAAAGATAAACAAAGCACACTGAAGAACTCGCCTCACAAGCCGAAGACTGTTGCGTAAGCGGGTGCCGAATACAAGCCTTGGTGCTAGAGGCAAGTTCAGGGGCTACTGAGGGAGTTATGGACTGAGGGGTCCTCGGGACGCCAGCCCATCAAATATGGGCTGGACTGGTGAATCCGTATAATGATGGGAGATCTATGAAGCCGTGGAGTGCCCTCCAAGTCAAGGATAGGCAGGATCTGTTTATCCCTTATTGTAATCTATCTCCGGTAACCCGAACCCTACCGGTGTCTATATAAACCGGGGGTTGTAGTCTTTTTGGCTAGATATATGTTCATCACCTCACACCTTAGGGTTTAGCTCATACAGATCTCGAGGTAGATCTACTTTTTAGACCATACTACACATCCAATATAATCAAGTAGGACGTAGGGTATTACCTCGTCGAGAGGGCCTGAACCTGGATAAACACTGTGTTCATCATCTTGTTACCCATCGATCCCAGATCCATAGCTCGGGACCCCCTACCTCGAGGTCTGCCAGTTTTGACACCGACACCCGTTGTATGTGAACATAGAGTCTATCACACCCGATCATCACGAGGTTCTTCAAAACGACAAACTTTGGCAATGGTGCATACTCAGGGAGAACACTTTTATCTTGCAATTTAGTGAAGGGGTCATCTTATAATGCTACAACCATTCTAAGAAAAATAAGATGCATAAAGGATAAACATCACATGCAATCAAAATATATGACATGATATGGCCATCATCATCTTGTGCTTTTGATCTCCATCTCCAAAGCATCATCATGATCTCCACCGTCACCGGCTCGACACCTTGATCTCCATCGTTGTGCCAGGATTGTCTCACCAACTATTGCTTCTACAACTATTGCTAATGCATAGCGGTAAAGCAAAGCAATTATATGGTGCTTGCATTTCATACAATAATTAAGAGACAAACCTAAGGCTCCTGCCAATTGTCGATACTACAAAACATAATCATCTCGTACAATAAAGTATATCACATCACATCTTCACCATATCACATCACAACATGCCCTCCAAAAACAAGTTAGACGTCCTCTACTTTGTTGTTGCAAGTTGTACGTGGCTGTACGTGCTTCTAGCAAGAACCGTTTGTGGAAGTTCTGGGAACAAGGGTACCCAGACTTGCTTGTCTGTGGCCCATGGCGTGGCTCCATCGACGGCCTAGTACGCCCATCTTCAACGACGACAATACAAGACCCTCGCGAGGGGCCAAGCCTCGCGAGGCGGATGATATCAAGACCTCCTAAAGGAGCGGCCTCCTCAGGTAGCCTCCTGAGGGGCGGAGATTTCTATGCAAGACCCAGCCTCGTGAGGTTGAAATGACATCAGCCATGACGACAAAGGCTAAGCGCGCGCCAGTAGGCGCAGAGCAGCACGTTTCCTCTTTGGTGCAAAGGAGGCAAGCGCAGGTGCAGAGTCCTAAGGAATCAGCCAGAGGTTACTATTTGCATGCAACAAGACCAGGACCACCAGAATGGCAGGATGGATGTCATCGCCGAGCCCACCATGATATCATGATCAGAATCTTTGCAGGTGAAGACCACCTTTCGTCAGGGTCAGATGTACTTCTTGTCCCCTTTCAAATTTGGCAATTGTGGGATCCCTTCCCACCTAAGTTTTGGAGGAAGAGAGCCAAGGCCACTATAAATATAACCTAGCCACCACCGTAGGACACATCGGGTGATCAGCTCATTGCTAGAACAAGCCTTCTGAGGCTGTTCTTCCACATGTAATAGTTCATCCTCAGCCCCTCGCGAGGCTAATCCACCACAAAGCAGGAGTAGGGTATTACACCGCAAGGAGGCCCTAACCTGGGTAATCTGTCGTGTCCTTCTCCTTCTTGTTCATCGAGCTAGGTCTTGAGAGCAGTGGATCGATCAGCTTGAGAGGTTGAGTTCTTCGCACACGCCCCTGAGTTCAAACCTTTCTTGGGTCTGTGGAGCCCAGAATCCGACATTTGGCGCGCCAGGTAGGGGGCATGTCGAAGCCTCTCTTCCTTTAGTTGTTTCACCATCGCTCCGCTGTCCTCATGGCGGACGCTCGTCGAGTTCGTGCCAAGCGACGGGCAGCCCTAGCCGCGCGCATCGCTCAAACAGCACCGGTAGGCAACGATGCTCCTCGCCACTCTCAGTCGCCTGTGGCCAACACTGCCACTGGCCCTGCATCCCAGGAGCAGCAGGATTTGTTGCTGCGGCCCTCCATGCGATGCGACGGCTGCACCGCCACTCCGTCACTGACCCCGGCCGCTGCTTCATCCTCCCACGCCCGTCACGGGCCAGCGACCGCGCAGTCGGCGCTGCTCAGGGCGCGTGAGCTTCAGTGCTACCGTCTGGCCGACGACCTCTACGAGGATAGCCTGGACCGCATTGCCGAGCTCGTCAGTGCTGCTGGAGAGGCTCTCGCGTTGTCCCGTTCGCTGCCTCCCCCGCAGCCCTAGGCGGGCGACGTAGCTCAAGGTGTGCCTCCTCCTCCTCTCCAGCAAGATGTCATCCCCGAGCTAAGGCGTGAGGCCCCCTAGCGCGACCAGCCACGCAGGGCACCCACGCACTGTCGGATATCGGGTTCCGGCAAAACCCTTAAGGTTTGAACTCTGGGGTGCGCGCGAAGATCTTCCCCCTACCTATCCACGTCCCAACGCCTCGCCGTGAATCTAAGCTACACGATGAACAACACAAGGGACACAAGGTTTATACTAGTTTGGGCCACATTTGTGGTGTCATACCCTACTCTAGTGTGTGGTGTGGTGGATTGCCTCTGGGGCTGATGATGAACAGTTCAGAGGAAGAACAACCTCGCGAGAGGTGTTCTTGAGCTGGCGCGGTGTTCTACTTGGCTGGGTTCGATCAGCTCTAGATGACATGAGATCTGATCCCCCTTCTACGGTGGTGGCTATCTCTATTTATAGGGGCCCTGGTCCTCTTCCCAAATATTGAGCGGCAAAGGAGCTAACAATGGCCATTTTGAAGGGGAACAACTAGTATAAGCTATCCTAACTAAAGTTGGTCTTCGACTGCCAAAGGCACTGGCGATGACGCCGTCTTGGGCTCCACGGTGACCTCCTCCTGCCGCTCTACTGGTCTTGGTATCGTTGCACCAATATGGTAATTTTGCTTGATGCCTCGGTACTCCGCGCTTGGGCTTTCCCCCTTTGCACCAAAGAGGAAACGAGGACAATGCGCAGGCTGGCGCCCGCCTGGTCTCAATCGTCATGGCTTGCGTCATGAGCATCTCATGAGGTCCCCTGCTTTGATCTCTCCTCCTCCTCGCGAGCTTGTCTGGTGAGGCCGTCCCTGAGGAAGCCTTGCGTCGTCCGCCCCGCAAGGCTTGGCCCCTCGCGAGAGTCTTGAGCTTGGGTTGATGTAGACGGGCCGTACTGGGCCACCCTTTGAGCCACGCTGCAGGCCGCAGGCAGGCAAGTCTGGGGACCCTCATTCCCAGAACGCTGACAGTAGCCCCCGGGCCCAAGGCGCGCTCGGACTTGGCTTAGCAGCGAAGCCAGAGGGCAAGTGCGGAGCGCCGCCGGCCCCCAACAGCCCGCGGCCTTGGTCGCCGTGTGGCGGTTGATTGGACGTGGGCGTCTCCGCTTCCCCATGCTGCCTCGGCAACTGCCCGACTGACAAAAGGCTGGCCTGGGTTAGGCTTACCTTCATTGCTCTCACTCGCCCTGCTCCAGATCCCATTTCTTGCTCTTGCCTTCTTGCTTCCGAAATCTCTAGATCTGCCTCATGCTTTCTCCTCCAGTGAGCGATGGCGCCCCGCAAGTCCGTGGCCGAGGCCCCACCGGCCTGGTACTCGCCGGCTCTGGATCCCCCCAACATGACGGAGAAGAATCTCGCCTTCATGCACCTGATGACGGCGACGCAAGGCAGCGAGATGGGGGAGACTATGCTCCGAGCGAGCTCCGCACAGCCGGAGGCCAAGGGGAGTACCTTCTACCCCTTCTTCATGAGCATCGTCATCGCCAGCCTGGTGCCTCCTTTCTTCGAGTTCTTCTATGTCGTCCTCCGCCATTACAAGCTGCAGGCCCTGCATCTCCATCCCAACTTTGTTCTCCTTCTGTCAATTTTCGCCTACTACTGCGAGGCGCACGTCGGGGTGATGCCTTCCATGGCCTTGCTGCGCCACTTCTTCTCCCTCCGGGTGACCGGCAGCCATACCTCGGCGTGTGCCGGCTTCGTCGCGTACTCCAAAGCCAACGCGATCTTGAAGGCCGGGAAGAGGGTTGGAGGCTTCCGGAGCAAGTGGGTCATGCTGGATGCCGGGTGCATCCATTCTCGGCTGGCGCTGCCCACGGAGTAGCCCCAGGCTGATGAGGCGTGGTCCCATGTGAAGCTTTCGACCGACGGGCGAAGCTGGTGCTGGAGAAGGTGAACGGTGACCTGAGGCCGGGAAACATAAAGGAGGCAAAGCTGACTGGGCCCACGCTCCTGAGGGAGTTCCTGGCGCATTGGGTGGCTCCAGTCCAGGCGCACTCGCGCCCGTTGTGGAGGCTTGGAGATGCGGACGACGATCTCCGCCTGAACTCGGTGGCCCTGGCTGATGAAGATCTGGCCGCAGCTCTCCGCTTCCTGGTTAGAGAGGACGTGGAATGCCTGGAGGACGCTCCTCTCCCCTTGTTCCTCCGTGACGACTGGCAATAGATGGTGGACGCCATGCCCACCTTCGGTGGGAGTGGCCTGGTGCCGGAGGTGCCTCCTGAGGGCCAGGAGGCGGCGGCGCCTGTGGAGTTGTCCTCCGATGATTCCCGCGGAGGAGAGGAGGAAGACGAGGAAGAAGAGGAACGCGACTCGGAGGAGACCACTAAGGGGTTGGGGGAGACTTCCCCTTGGTGCAGGGCCAACATCCTCCGCACCCTGCCAGATGATGACGAGGCCGACTCTAGGCGAGGGGGAGAGGTCCTGCCCGTGATCCCGAAGAAGGACAGGTCGGGGGTGATCTCCTGAGGGGTTACTCCGGCCCCGGTACTGCTCGAGGCTAGCTCCAGCCCTTCTGGTGCGCCATCCTCTGCTTATGGACCTCCAGAGGCTGCGCCCCGCAAGAGGCTCTCAGGCTTTAAGCTCGGCAGGAGGCCGCCGGAACACGCCGTGATTGACCAGTAAGTATTTGAACTCTGCTTTGCTCTTGTTTTTGCTGTCAGGGCTTGACATTCTCCATCACTTGGGTAGGCTGCCGCCTGCGGCGAAGAGGATGAAGGGGGACACGATGGCTCCGCTTGGGTCAAGCTCACCCGTCGTGGCCGCGCCTTCGCCTGCGGGAAGGGGAGGCAGTGGAGCTCGCACCTCCCCCGCCCGGTCATCTTCACGCGGCCAGGAGGGGCGCTCTAGCGGGGTGCCAGCCCCCGTGGCCCCGCTAACTCTGGAGGCACCGGTGCTTGATGATGTCACCGAGGTTGCCAAGGCTAAGGAGCTTCCAGCCTCCCAAGCCGTGATCACGCTGCTGTCTTCTCCTACTGCTCCACTGGTTCCTGATTCCTCTGCCTCCTCCGCCGCCTTGGACCGTGCCGCTGCCGAGCTAGGCCGGCTGCGAGAAGACCTCCAAGGCGCCAACCCCCGCCTAGTGGCCGGGTGCCTGGAGCTGATCTCCGGCTGGGTTCGCTCTGATTCCTCCGTCTGAGCGGCGCTGAGCCAGGCTGTGGCAGCTTCCGAGGAGGAGAAGCAAGTAGCCGCCCAGGCCATAGCCGCCCGTGACACGGTGTTGAAGGATGCTTCAACTGTCCAGGGCCGTTTCAAGGCGCTGGAGGACAAGCTACAGGGTCTGCGCAGAGAGCTCACCAAAGAGGTTCGCAACCGCCAGGCAAAGGAGGAAGAGATGAAGGCTCGGGAGGCCGCCATCGGGGACCGTGACACCGAACTAACCGCTGATTGCAGCCGACTGAAAACTCTGGAGCAGAAATTGAAGGCGGAGAGGACTGAGCTGGATGCCAAGGCGAAGGTCTTGGCCGAGGATCACGTGGCCTTTGCGGATTATGAGGAGAGATCTCGCAAGGCGCTGAAGTCGCTTTACAATGATGGTCTGGAGAAGCCGCTAGCCGGAGCCATGGATGGCCCCGCCAAGCTGCTGAAGGAAATATGCCCTAGAGGCAATAATAAAGTTATTATTTATTTCCTTATAATCATGATAAATGTTTATTATTCATGCTAGAATTGTATTTACCGGAAACATAATACATGTGTGAATACATAGACAAACAAAGTGTCACTAGTATGCCTCTACTTGACTAGCTCGTTAATCAAAGATGGTTATGTTTCCTAACCATGAACAATGAGTTGTTATTTAATTAATGAGGTCACATCATTAGTAGAATGATCTGATTGACATGACCCATTCCATTAGCTTAGCACCCGATCGTTTAGTATGTTGCTATTGCTTTCTTCATGACTTATACATGTTCCTATGACTATGAGATTATGCAACTCCCGTTTACTGGAGGAACACTTTGGGTACTACCAAACGTCACAACGTAACTGGGTGATTATAAAGGAGTACTACAGGTGTCTCCAATGGTCGATGTTGGGTTGGCGTATTTCAAGATTAGGATTTGTCACTCCGATTGTCGGAGAGGTATCTCTGGGCCCTCTCGGTAATACACATCACATAAGCCTTGCAAGCATTACAACTAATATGTTAGTTGTGAGATGATGTATTACGGAACGAGTAAAGAGACTTGCCGGTAACGAGATTGAACTAGGTATTGGATACCGACGATCGAATCTCGGGCAAGTAACATACCGATGACAAAGGGAACAACGTATGCTGTTATGCGGTCTGACCGATAAAGATCTTCGTAGAATATTTAGGAGCCAATATGGGCATCCAGGTCCCGCTATTGGTTATTGACCGGAGACGTGTCTCGGTCATGTCTACATTGTTCTCGAACCCGTAGGGTCCGCACGCTTAAGGTTACGATGACAGTTATATTATGAGTTTATGCATTTTGATGTACCGAAGGTTGTTCGGAGTCCCGGATGTGATCACGGACATGACGAGGAGTCTCGAAATGGTCGAGACGTAAAGATTGATATATTGGAAGCCTATATTTGGATATCGGAAGTGTTCTGGGTGAAATCGGGATTTTACCGGAATACCGGGAGGGTTACCGGAACCCCCCGGGAGCTATTTGGGCCATAGTGGGCCTTAGTGGAAAAGAGAAGGGGCTGCCCTAGTTGGGCTGCGCCCCCCCCCCCTTCCCCTAGTCCTATTAGGACTAGGAGAGGTGGCCGGCCCCCTCCTCCTCTTTTCCCCTCCGAGGAATCCTAGTTGGACTAGGATTGGAGGGGGAATCCTACTCCCAGATGGAGTAGGACTCTCCTGCGCCTCCCCCCCTTGGCCGGCCAGCCTCCCCTCCTCTCCTCCTTTATATACGGAGGCAGGGGCACCTCTAAACACACAAGTTGACACAAGTTGATCCACGTGATCGATTCCTTAGCCGTGTGCGGTGCCCCCTGCCACCATATTCCTCGATAATACTGTAGCGGAGTTTAGGCGAAGCCCTGCTGCTGTAATTCATCAAGATCGTCACCACGCCGTCGTGCTGACGAAACTCTTCCCCGACACTTTGCTGGATCGGAGTCCGGGGATCGTCATCGAGCTGAACGTGTGCTCGAACTCGGAGGTGCCGTAGTTTCGGTGCTTGATCGGTTGGATCGAGAAGATGTACGACTACTTCCTCTACGTTGTGTCATCGCTTCCGCAGTCGGTCTGCGTTGGGTACGTAGACAATACTCTCCCCTCGTTGCTATGCATCACATGATCTTGCGTGTACGTAGGAAATTTTTTGAAATTACTACGAAACCCTACAGCTGCTTCCCTTCCTGGTCGAAGCGCTTGAGGAGGTCGTGACCGGCATCGGCCCCATGGCCGAGGTTGAAGCTCGCATCCTTTCTTCTGCGGCACTGACCTGGATCCTCAGCCACGTCTACCTTCGCAACCCCGACGCCAACCTTGACGATCTACTGGAGCCTGTGGACGCCAAGCGTGTAACGCCCTTGATGCGACTATATCTCCCACGTGTCGAAGCACGACTTAGAGGCATAACCGCATTGAAAGCAATGTCGCAAGTGAGGTAATCTTCACACAACCCATGTAATACATAAGGGAAAGAGATACATAGTTGGCTTACAATCGTCACTTCACACAATTACATGAATAAAGCATTACATCATCCAGATACAATCAAGGTCCGACTACGGAACCAAAATAAAAGAAGAACCCCAAATGCGACAACGGTCCCCGATCGACCCCAACTGGGCTCCACTACTGATCAACTAGAACGAAACAACACAAAGGGCAAGATCTTCATCGAGCTCCTCCTTGAGCTTGGTTGCGTCTCCTGCTCGGTAACATAGGCACCTGCAAACTGGTTTTCGAAGTATCTGTGAGCCACGGGGACTCAGCAATCTCGCACCCGCGAGATCAAGACTATTTAAGCTTATGGGTAAGGTAAAGATATGAGGTGGAGCTGCAGCGAGCGACTAGTATATATGGTGGCTAACATACGCAAATGAGAGCGAGAAGAGAAGGCAAAGCGCGGTCGATAAAAGTATGATCAAGAAGTGATCCTATAGCAACCTACGTCAAGCATAACTCCAACACCGTGTTCACTTCCCGGACTCCGCCGGAAAGAGACCATCACGGTTACACACACGGTTGATGTATTTTAATTAAGGTCAACTTCAGGTTTTCTACAACCGGACGTTAACAAATTCCCATCTGCCCATAACCGCGGGCACGACTTTCGAAAGATAATACCCTGCAGGGGTGTCCCAACTTAGCCCATCACAAGCTCTCACGGTCAACGAAGGAATAGACCTCCACCCGAGACATTCCGATCAGACTCGGTATCCCGGTACAACAAGACATTTCGACAGGGTAAAACTAAACCAGCAACACCGCCCGAATGTGCCGACAAATCCCGATAGGAGCTGCACATATCTCTTTCTCAGGGCACACTCAGATGAGACTAGCTACGAGTAAAACC
>NC_057810.1:371637062-371642366 GCF_018294505.1 Triticum aestivum | reverse complement strand
GACACGTGGCGCAGCGGGGTTGGCTGAGGCAGATCGGCGGACGTTGTCCGGCCGGGGGCGGACACGTCCGTCGGCGGAGATTCAGTTTTTTTTTAGGGTTTTGGACGGGGGAAGAAGAGATCCGAATGGAGGGGGTATAAATAGGCATAAGTGGAGCTAGGAGAGTCCAAATGAGGTGCGGCTTTCGCCCACACGATCGTGATCGAACGCTCTAGGACATGGAGCAGAGTTTGGTGGGTTTTGGGCCAAATTTGGGGGGTGTTGGGCTGCAACACACACGAGGCCTTTTCGGTCCCTCGGTTAACCGTTGGAGTATCAAACGAAGTCCAAATGGTACGAAACTTGACAGGTGGTCTACCGGTAGTAAACCAAGGCCGCTTGGCAAGTCTCGGTCCAATCCGGAAATGTTTAAACCCCACACACGAAAGAAGACTAGAAATGACCACCGGAGGAGAACGAAGTGCCGGAATGCAAAACGGACAACGGGGAAAATGCTCGGATGCCTGAGACGAACACGTATGAAAATGCAATGCACATGATGACATGATATGAGATGCATGACACGCAAGCAATGACAACGCAACAACAGCGAATAACTGCACGACACCTGGCACATCGGTCTCGGGGCGTTACAACACTCCACCGCTACGAGAGGATCTCGTCCCGAGATCTAGAATGGCACCGGAGGGAAGCGGAAGAGGAAGATAAGCGGTAAAACTAAGTTGCTTCTTCGACCAATGAGTGAAACCATGAACCTTGAGAGGTTAAGAAATTAGAGATGAACGAGATTGCAAACAATCCGTTAGAAAAGAGGAACAAGGAACATTACGGGGACTTGAAGGTTGCAAAGCTATGAATGACGAGTACAATGGACAAGTAGGAATTGAAATCACTCTGGTTGAAACGAGATAAACAAGGAACAAGGAAGATCAAAATCGGACAGCACTGCGGTTGGAAAGAGATGCAAGACTTGATAAGATGAAAAAGAACTTGAAAGAAAAAGGCAGGACATTCCGGTTAAATGGATAAGCATGAAAAGAACACGAACCTGACAAAACAAGATGATGATTGAAAAGCACAACATCACAATTCCTCCGAAACAAAAGAATAGAAGATAGATAATTGAAATAGAAGAATGGAGAAGAAAATGCCAAGCACCCTTCCAAGAAGGTTATAACGGAGTTGTTGGAAAACCAAAAACGAAACGAATAAGCTTGTAGTGGGCTTATGGAAACATCTCAACATTATGAGGTGACAACCGGCCACTAACGGAAACAATTACTTGCTTGAGATCAATGAAGAGATGAAAACTGCTTCACCAAGATGATAGAGATATTACTTGGATCATTGATAAGCACCACAAATAGCAACATTCCTTAGGGAAGGCTTTAGGTGAAATCTATACCAAGATAACTCCAACAACGAGGTTGATGGATTTAAAATAACTCATTCTTAACAACATGTGAATCATGGAAAACATGAACTCAAATTATCAAGAATGACATAATACCACCTCCGATAATATGGTAGAAAGAAATTGCACTCCGGATTACAATATGAAGAAAGCTTGAGCTCCCTAGAAATGAATCTTGATGAAAACTTTGAGAAGGAATTAAATCCTTTATAAACCAACATGTAGAACCTCCATGAAGAACTCCGGTAACAAAAGGATGATAAAAAGAAAGAGAAGTTGAAAACACAAGGTGAAGCCTTGCGATGATTTAGATGGAGCTTCGCGACGAGATAATGCAGAAAACTTAGAACTCCGGAAGAAAGATGAACAACAAGCAGCCAAGAATTTATTCCTCCTGGACAAACTCTGAAGGAAAGGATTAATCACTTGGATGAAACCAGAATAAGAATTATGTTATGCGTATCCTTCACCAATTTAAATTGATGACAAGCAACGGATTTGGCATACCACTTATTCTTGTAGAAAGGATTAAGAGAGATATGGCGTAAACTTGAGAAGGTCTTCAACGAACCACCGGTAGGATTTGGAAAGAACGAATGAATTGATATGATAACAAAGAAAGAGAACTCTTGAACGAACCACCGTAAGAATTGAAATGATGGAAGTAGGGGTGAATCGCCGGTAAGAATTAGCAAATGAACGAAAGTGCTTGAGACAAACTAGATACATGAGAACAAAGAGATCAAGAACTGATTAAAGATCACTTGAACAAGGCACCGGTAAAATTTGGAGAATGATAGCTGAAAGCTGAGAAAGAATAAACCTGAATTGATGGACTCCGGATAATCAAACTGAGAAGACTCTTGAATATCTCCTGATGGGTGAAAAAGATTCTCACAATCAAAAACAATTATGAGAGGATGGCAACAAGCTAGCACCATGAATCTTGAAGAGAATAGAGCAAGATTAAAGAGAAACTCTTCTTCGGTCTGCACATGTTGAGAATGATGACGAGAACCACCAAAATTGTTGAGGCACTCCGGGATGAAAATTAGAAAGGTTGAACCAACAATGAAAAGAATTTGAAAGATCTTGGAGAAGGACATATGACTGATGATAATTCATTCTTACGTCAAACTTAGAGAAGAATTTAGGATAGCTCTGGGAAAATAGAAGAGTCAGGTAAGATCCTGGGAAAAGACCTGTGGGTTAGGGCCCACTCAAAAGAAAACACTGTTGAACGATTTAAAAGAGAGATTGCACCGGTTGAGTTAAATGACTTGAATGAGGGAACATCCTCGAAAGAACTTGAACGAAAGTAGAGTGAAAACACGAATCTTCGAGATATCTTGAGTACTCCGGAATAACAAGTAGCGAGAAGTAGAATTATAATGAGGTGCACCAGTATGAGAAGACATTTGAGACGAGAAAAAGGGGATATAATCGACAAATCTTGACTTGAATCCACCGGAGAAGAGAAAGGAATGAGGAATGACGAACTTGAAGCTCCATTAGAATCTTCATGAGAATCACCGGATAAGAACATTGACAGAAAAGAATGGAGAAACTTCCCATCAATAAAATGGATACTTGAAGAAGAAATCTTAGTCCTTGAAGAAAAACAAAAGGGAGGGAGGGTGGGAAAAACAAAAACAACTTGGGACGGATGAAACAAACACCGTTGAGAGAACTGAGAGGTGATCTTGCAAATGGTGAAATGATCGGATCCACTTGAAGAGAAAGGCGCTGGTTGAAAGATTGACATGACAATCTCGATTGTCGAGAAGGATTGGTATTCACATCGGAGTATGAGAACACCATTTCGGAAAGGTATGGAATCAACACTTGACATTGAAGCAACTCGAATACCACAACTCAAAACAAAAACAAAGGACTGGCTTGCAGAATAAGCCGGAACAAACATATGATAGAGATTTCGTCCGAAGTTTTCGTGGTGGGGCCTACACGGGATCGATCGTACAGCACCATCATGTACAAGGCAGTGCACATGACATACGAAGCGTCCCCGAGTCGGCATAGCCAAGGACTCTTTAAGACACAACGAGACCACTGTAAAAACGACCGTGAATAGGCGGACCACTAGACGTCGAACCCCAATTTCGTATCATACATCTGTCGGAAAGAAATCCTAGGAGCTACTTGAATTCCCACCTATGAAAACTCCCGAAATTTTCCGGTTATGCAATCAGGTGTTGGGGATACAGGGGAAGCATAATATCTCACCCAAACTAGCAAATCCTACATCCAGCTGTATCCATCCTTCAACACATAACCAAGAAACCTTCGGAAATCATCTACCTCAACCTTCGAAAAGCATCCGTTATACAAGTTATGGCGATACTCCCGAACTCCCGCCCCAGTACTGGGTGGCGTCGAGGTTATCTCACCAACGAACTGCATAAAAGAGATTTTCGATGTCGGCGAAGATATCTCAAGTATACCAGAATTGCAACGATAAAATTGTGACGACAACACCTCGGAGCTCAACTCCCCGGGACACTGCCACAACCCCTAAAGACAGGAGGCACCAAGAACAATGTTCTCGTCACAAAACCATCGGAACAAAACCAAAATACTCGCGTGATCCTAAAATTTTTTTAGTGAAATTTGAGAAGAGAAGAGTCAAAACTCTACGCCAGGGTGCCTTACCAGAGCGATGAGGAGACTGGGAAGTAAAAAGAATTCCTAACTCTCCGATATATAATTCCTAAATGACTCAAAACATTTTTCTAGACACAACTCGGCTGCTAAAAACGATCAAGCAATGGGGCTCCTAAGGTCGGGGAAGGCTCTGATACCAACTTGTAACGCCCTCGATGCGACTATATCTCCCACGTGTCGAAGCACGACTTAGAGGCATAACCGCATTGAAAGCAATGTCGCAAGTGAGGTAATCTTCACACAACCCATGTAATACATAAGGGAAAGAGATACATAGTTGGCTTACAATCGCCACTTCACACAATTACATGAATAAAGCATTACATCATCCAGATACAATCAAGGTCCGACTACGGAACCAAAATAAAAGAAGAACCCCAAATGCGACAACGGTCCCCGATCGACCCCAACTGGGCTCCACTACTGATCAACTAGAACGAAACAACACAAAGGGCAAGATCTTCATCGAGCTCCTCCTTGAGCTTGGTTGCGTCTCCTGCTCGGTAACATAGGCACCTGCAAACTGGTTTTCGAAGTATCTGTGAGCCACGGGGACTCAGCAATCTCGCACCCGCGAGATCAAGACTATTTAAGCTTATGGGTAAGGTAAAGATATGAGGTGGAGCTGCAGCGAGCGACTAGTATATATGGTGGCTAACATACGCAAATGAGAGCGAGAAGAGAAGGCAAAGCGCGGTCGATAAAAGTATGATCAAGAAGTGATCCTATAGCAACCTACGTCAAGCATAACTCCAACACCGTGTTCACTTCCCGGACTCCGCCGGAAAGAGACCATCGCGGTTACACACACGGTTGATGTATTTTAATTAAGGTCAACTTCGGGTTTTCTACAACCGGACGTTAACAAATTCCCATCTGCCCATAACCGCGGGCACGGCTTTCGAAAGATAATACCCTGCAGGGGTGTCCCAACTTAGCCCATCACAAGCTCTCACGGTCAACGAAGGAATAGAGCTCCACCCGGGACATTCCGATCAGACTCGGTATCCCGGTACAACAAGACATTTCGACAGGGTAAAACTAAACTAGCAACACCGCCCGAATGTGCCGACAAATCCCGATAGGAGCTGCACATATCTCTTTCTCAGGGCACACTCAGATGAGACTAGCTACGAGTAAAACCAACCCTCAAGTCTCCCCGAGGTGGCCCCGCAGGCAGCTCAGTTCGGACCAACACTCAGAGGAGC
>NC_057810.1:371635302-371637052 GCF_018294505.1 Triticum aestivum | reverse complement strand
GGGCTCCTCGGTAGCGAACTCGTCTCCCGGCTCTACCCAACAAGACAAACAAGCAACAAGGATACAATCAACCACGGGCAAGACCAAGCAATATGATGAAATGACGATATGCTATGCGGGATGCGATGTGGGATGCGAAATGCAAGATATGACAGGAAATGCATGAACCTGGCATCAACTTGGAAAACCAAGTGTGCCACTGGATAGAGGGGATGAAATCGCTTGAAAACGATATAAAGATCATTGGAATCGGAGCTACGGTTTGGAAATGGCAAGCGTTTTAAGATATGACACCGGTCTGCGATTTGCAGCAAGTAGGCATCTAAATGCAACGAAATGAACATGCTACAACCACCAAACATGAAAACAAAATACATGGCAGTGATGTACACAAGATGGTTGACAAAACACTAGCACTGAGCCATAGGCAAATTCATCCATTAAGAGGTTCAAACAAGCATGGCTAAAACGCAAATGCAAAACAGATTTCAGACTTAGTGAAATTAACACTAGTCTGAAATTTCAGATCACGATGCTCTCTTCGGAGCAGCAAAACAACATGATAGAAAACCTGAACATGACAAGTAAGAACATGGCATGGAGCTACTCAACAAGCTTAACAAAAGACCCAAAGTGACCTGGGGCCAAAAGGGTTCACAAAATACTCTACCGAGCTCACGAACATCGCTCGAACACAATCAGTTTTCAGACTTAGTGAAAACTGAGACACGCTGAAATATAACTCACGAAGGCATATAATTAACTCGATGCACTCACTACGGTGCAAGTCATGGCAAGGAAAGCATATAACCAGCAAGAAGGCACAATGTGCTAGCTACACATGGCAAGAACAAAGGCATAGCATGCATGGAACACTAACGGTAGCATCGGCAAAATCGCAAACAAGTTGACGATCTGCCCAGATTAACAACGAAGCAAAAGTTGAGCTCGATTGAGTCAACCTAGAACACTCCACATATGCAAACAAAGACATGGATGGATAGAGCATAACATAAATATCAAAACTCCCTTACTGATCATCCTCAAAAGAGGCACGGATCACTAGGAAACAAGCTGGACATATAGCATCATGAACTAAAATATCCCAGACTTAGTGAAAATCACCAAGTCCCTGAAATCTGCATTCTCAGGTACCTCTCTTCGCAAGCTTGCACAAGACAACACACACATCCTAAAAATACATGGGTGGCACCTCTGGAAAGAATACAAAATACTTAACAATTCATCCCAAAGGGGCACAGGCATATCATGCACGAATTAAACATAGCAAAAATGACAAAAGTGCATGATGAACTAACGGATCTGCAATTTAACTCACGAAGCCTCCTACTAACAGCATTTTGGGAATCAAGATGACCTCAAATGCAAATGGTGCAATGGAATGAAATGATGTACATGTCGAGGCGAAGATTTTGACATATCATATGCCCAAATCGGAGCTACGGATGCAAAGTTACGGGTAGTCAAAGAATGCATCATGAACTAGGGTTTGGGGAAAAAGTCAACCCTAGAATTTCGGATCTGAGATCCAGATCGGGGCACTGTTCACCGACGCGGAAACCGAGGTTCGTCGGCCGGAGTTGGAGCTCTCGCCGGAGCTTGCGGACGCCGGGGAGGCCTTGGAGCGGCGCGCCGGCCGGAGGAGAGGACGGCGATGGGGCGGCGACCACCGGGCGGCGAGGCGGCGACCACCGGCGGACGGCGGGGCCGCGGCTCGAGGTGCCAGTAG
>NC_057810.1:371598633-371634642 GCF_018294505.1 Triticum aestivum | reverse complement strand
GCGATGTGGGCGCCCGCCCGGGACACGTGGCGCAGCGGGGTTGGCTGAGGCAGATCGGCGGACGTTGTCCGGCCGGGGGCGGACACGTCCGTCGGCGGAGATTCAGTTTTTTTTTAGGGTTTTGGACGGGGGAAGAAGAGATCCGAATGGAGGGGGTATAAATAGGCATAAGTGGAGCTAGGAGAGTCCAAATGAGGTGCGGTTTTCGCCCACACGATCGTGATCGAACGCTCTAGGACATGGAGCAGAGTTTGGTGGGTTTTGGGCCAAATTTGCGGGGTGTTGGGCTGCAACATACACGAGGCCTTTTCGGTCCCTCGGTTAACCGTTGGAGTATCAAACGAAGTCCAAATGGTATGAAACTTGACAGGTGGTCTACCGGTAGTAAACCAAGGCCGCTTGGCAAGTCTCGGTCCAATCCGGAAATGTTTAAACCCCACACACGAAAGAAGACTAGAAATGACCACCGGAGGAGAACGAAGCGCCGGAATGCAAAACGGACAACGGGGAAAATGCTCGGATGCTTGAGACGAACACGTATGCAAATGCAATGCACATGATGACATGATATGAGATGCATGACACGCAAGCAATGACAACGCAACAACAGCGAATAACTGCACGACACCTGGCACATCGGTCTCGGGGCGTTACAAAGCGCTCCACCGCTGCTGCTGAAGCCGTGAAGGGCCGAGCGGAAGCCCTGCTGGTGAAGTTCCACGCCTTCGCCACTGCGCCCAAGGGAGGTGCTGCTGGTTCCGCGGCTTCGTGAGGTGGAGCTGACAAGCGCAACTCTGCCACGGAGGCGGGGCTTCTGGCGACTGACGGCGCTGCTCAAGGGTGATCTCCTCTCGGCTTCTTTCCTGTCTCAACTCCTGCAACATGCACCGTGCCTCGTGGAGGCGTTTAAACTTGTGTTTGGTATCGTGAGGACAATTTATGGTTTGTAATATTTGCTTCTGAATTTTCGAGATTTTGCGGTTTCCTTCCTGTTTGCTTTGTGTTCTACGTCGGCAGGGCTCGGCCCTGCGCATACCTCAGCCATCATTAGCCCCGACCTGATCACCAGGACAGGACCAAGGAGTGAGGGGCTACGTGGCAAGTTAGGCTCCTGAGTCGCAATGCTCAGGAGTCCCCCTTGACGCGCAAACAGCAAATAGGGAGGGGGTGTAGGAGTAGATCTGTTGTTCTACGTCGGCAGGGCCCGGCCGCGCGCATACCTCAACCGCCGTTAGCCTTTCGAAACTAAGGAGTGACGGGCTATGTGACCAGTTAGGCTCCTGAGTCGCGATGCTCAGGAGTCCCCCTTGATGCTCAAACGGTCTTCATACCTTGGCTCCGCTCGGGGAGGGGCGCGCGACGACCAGGTCCGAGCGACCTGGCTGGGTGGCGTGCGCTCGGGCGTGAACCGGGCGCAGCCCCCGTGTCCAGCCCCCTCGTGTGGCGCTCCCGAGGGGAGGTGTTGCGATGAGGCCGGACACTGAGCTCTCGGCTCCCTGAGGTTGATACAGCCGTGGGCTGCCCTCGGTTGTTTATCACCAGCGCGGAGCATAGCGCTTCCATATGTGTACGAGCATAGCCGCTCCTCGGCAGTGTCGTCAGCCAGCGCGGAGCATGGTGCTTCCACTGGTACGTGGGAGGGGGCCCCTCCGGGAGGAACCCCCAGGGCGAGTACAGCCCTGCCCTAACACATGGCCGGCACGGTATGGCTCGACGAGGTGTATCTGGGCACTCGTGAGCCAGCGCGGGACTCACGAGGCCCTACCTCAAGGCGGGTTGCACCTGATCTTGAGCCTTGGGCGGCTGAGTGTTCCTGCAAGGTGGTTAGATGCAAATTCTCTACGTCCTCAGGTCCCGGCCCTCGAGCAAGCTCAGCCGCCGCTGGTATGCCAGGTCGCGATGTCGTGGACAAGTCCAGGGGGTGAGGGCTGGAGAGCCAGTAAGAGCCCCTGAGTCGCGATGCTCAGGCGCCCCCCTTTTAACGTGCAAGCGATTCGCATGAGGGAGAAAAAAAGGGGCCACGGTAGGCGGGAGATGATAAACATAGGCAGGTTAAGCATGAAAGGCAAATTAGCTTAGATATATGCAGGAAGTATACATGCCACTGGGTCAGGCCCGAGCGGCTTGTGGGTGATGCAGCCTGAGGGGCGCCCCCAACAAGGTAAACTGAAAACATAAGCAAAAAGGGATACATGACGAAGGGACAGACCCACGCGGCCTGGGAATAATGCAGCCATGAGGGCGCTCCCAGCTGAAATGAAACTCAAAAGATGTCACCTGATACCATTGTAGAGCGGGTGTTGAAGTAGCTGACGATGCGCGGTGAAGAAGTCGATCCTCACGAGCTACCGGAGCCCTGAGCCTCGGGAGGCTCTAGGGGTCCGGGCGGCTCCTCGAGGACCATCTCCATCTCTGCCAGGACCGCGTGGTGCCTGGCCTCCTGAGCTGCCAGAATGCACCGCTAAAGACGCTGGTGAGCAGCAGCCGCGTTCGGCAGGCCGAAAGGCATGCAAACGTAGCTGTGTGGCAGGCCCTCGCAGCGTTCCACGCGCGAAGGCTAGAAGCGCTACTGAGATGCGACTTGGCTGAGCCCTGGGTAGTCGATGCAGACGCGCAGCCCGCCATCCTCGCCTGGATGGGGAGCTACGCCGGGTAGGCGACGATCGCTGTGTATGACTCTTGATTCTTGAAGCTCCTAAGTGGCCTTGGTGATGAACTCCTGAGGGTTGGGCCCTCCTTGCCCCATGCCTTCCTGAGGGAAACATGCCGCATAGCACGCCTCCAAGTGGTGCCCGAGCGCCTCCCTTGTGATCTTGGCAAAGTCTGAGGCCCTTGAGGAGAGAGCCCTCAAGCCTTGCCCGAGGAGGGCGCCGGGCGCGCCTTCCTATGCGATGGAGGGAGGCTCCCCTTCCACGGGCGCGGATCCCGATGTGGCGCCTCCGGAGACGCCTACCTCCTGAGGCCTTGAGCTGGGTGATGTCTTCTTCTTCTTGGGAACTGTCTTGGGAGGGTTCTCACTCTTGCTGTCCGGGTCCTCGACTGATGCGGCTTGGAAGGCACGCTTGAGAGAGCACACCGCATCCTTCTCTTCGCAGGGGACTGTGATGATTCCGCTGCTTCCCGGCATCTTGAGGACATTGTAACCATGGTGAGTCACTACCATGAACTTGGCCAGGGCTGGATACCCGATGATGGCATTGTATGGCATGGAATGTGGGCAACATCAAAGTCGATGAGCTCGGTACGATAGTTCTTGCGCTGTCCGAAGGTGACAGGGAGGCGAACCTGCCCTATCGGAGTGGTGGAACCGTTGGTGACTCCTGACAAAGGCTTGGTTGGCTGAAGCTGATCATATGGTACTTGAAGATTGTTGAATGTGTCGACGGACAGAACATTGAGTCCTGCGCCGCCATCGATGAGGGTCCTGGTAACTTGCACATTGTTGATGGCTGGGGAACAAAGCATTGGGAGGACGCCAGCAGTAGCCACACACTTTAGTTGATCTGCTGAGCTGAACGTGATGGCGCACGTGGACCACCTGAGAGAGCACGTGGCCTTGAGCTTGGGAAGGACTACGTTCACCTCACGAGCAAACTGCTTCAGGATGCGCTGAGAGGCTGGGGCCTGAGCACCGCCCAAGATGCAAGCGATAGCACGCAGCTCCTGGAAGCCCCCAGCCCCCTCGTCCTGGTGGTGGTCGTCATTCCTTCTGGCGGTGGTGGCAGAGGAGGAAGGCGTGCGTTGCCCTGCGGGGGATCCTCGCGAGGCTGATCCCTCCAAGCCCCCTCGTGAGGCTGGTCCTGCCAGCGATCCTCGCGAGGTCGGTCACACCACTCCTGGCGAGGGCCTCGGTCGTCCCATCGCCCTCCACCTCTTCCTCCTCCCCGGCCGTAGCCCCGGTCGTTGCGCTCGAGGCATCGGCCGATGCGTCCTTCTCGAATGGCTCTGAGCTCCTGGCATTCGTTGGTGTTGTGGGTGTAGAGGTCGTGGTAGGCGCAGTATCGGCTGCCCTTGGACAACTCCGGCTGGTCCCTGTCGCGCTTCATGTCTGGTTCTGCTGCGAGCACAGCTGCTCCTTTATGCTTCACGTCCTTGGCCTTGGCTTTCTACTCTTCAGGGTTAGCAGCTGGAAGCTCGAGAAGGGAGATGTGCCCCTCCTTAGCCCTTGCGCACTTGGTCGCCAGGTTGAACAGCTCCAGAGATGTGCACAGATCCTCGTGGATAGCCAGCTCCTCTTTCATCTTGACATCGCGGATGCCGTCAGAGAAGGCTGAGATGATGGCCTCCTCGGTCACCTTGGGAATCTTGAGGTGAGCATTGTTGAAGCGCTGGATGTACTTCTGCAAGGTCTCTCCAGGTTGCTGCTTGATGCGGCACAGGTCACCCATGACTGGAGGACGGTCGCGAGTGCCCTGGAAGTTGGCGATGAAGCGGGTGCGCATCTCGTCCCAAGAGGAGATCGAGCCGGGAGGCAGGTTCAGGAGCCAGCGTGCGGGCACCATCCTTGAGCGCCATGGGAAACCAATTCGCCATGACCTTTTTGTCTCCGTTGTCCACCTCGATGCCCAGCTCGTAGAGCTGCAGGAACTCCGCGGGGTCGGCAGTGCCGTCGTAGCAAGGAGGCAGATCCGGCTTGAACTTGCCCGACCAGGCGCCCCTGCATAGCTCAGTGGTGAAGGCGCGGCAGCCGGCAGTGGCCACTGGAGCCCTTTGCAGACGCGGGACTTGCTCTTGGAGGTTCCCGCGCGCCGCTGCCAGGGGCAGTGCGGGGTCTTGACGTGCTGGTGCAGGGATGCGGTCTTGGCGTGCTGGAGTAGGGAGCACGCGAGCGCCTTCTTGGGGACGCGGGATTTCTTGGCAGCTCCTTTCTTGTCGCGCGGGCGCTGGACACGGTGGGTCTCGTCCAGGGGCCGCGCGTCTTGGAGCCAGGGCGCCTTCTTGGGGAGGAGGTGGCGGAGGCACCTCCTGAGCTGCATCACCCACGCAAGATGGAGGGCGAGGCAGCGAGAGGGAAGGCGCAGGGGAGCCCCCTACGGTGCTTACGAGCTCGGTGATGCGAGCGAGCCACTCCTCGTAGAGGTCGTCGACGGGGCGGTAGTGCAGGAGCTCACGTGCCAAGAGCAGTGTGGCATGTGCGTTCGTGGGAGCGCGACGAGCGTGAGACGACGAACCAGCTGGAGTTAGCGACAGAGTGGCGGGGCGGCCTTCCCGCCGCATCGAGGGATGCAGCGGCGATGCCTGCTGCTCGTTCCCCGCCGGGTCAGTGGCTGCGTTGGCAGCAGGCGACGGAGAACGACGGGGAGGCCCATAGACGGGAGCCGTTTGGGCGACGCGGGCGGCGAGAGCAGCCCGACGCTCGGCGCGAGCTCGGCGAGCATCCGCCATGGATGAGACGAATGATGGAACGCAGAACAGCGGGAGAAAGATTCCGACGCACCCCTACCTAGCGCGCCAAATGTCGGATATCGGGTTCCGGCAAAACCCTTAAGGTTAGAACTCTAGGGTGCACGCGAAGATCTTCCCCCTACCGATCCACGTCCCAACGCCTCGCGGCGAATCTAAGCTACATGATGAACAACACAAGGGACACAAGGTTTATACTAGTTCGGGCCAACGTTGTGGTGTAATACCCTACACTAGTGTGTGGTGTGGTGGATTGCCTCTGGGGCTGATGATGAACAGTACAGAGGAAGAACAGCCTCGCGCGAGGTGTTCTTGAGCTGGCGCGGTGTTCTACGTGGGTGGATTCGATCAGCTCTAGATGAGATCAGATCTGATCCCTGGTCCTCTTTTGAAATATTGGGCGGGAAGGGAGCCAACAACGACCATTTTGAAGGGGAACAGCTAGTACAAGCTATCCTCACTAAAGTTGGTCTTCGACTGCCAAAGGCACTGGCGATGACGCCGTCTTGGGCTCCATGGTGACCTCCGTCCTGCCACTCTGTTGGTCTTGGTCTCATTGCACCGATATGGTAACCTTTGCTTGATGCCTCGGTACTCCGCGCTTGCGCTTGCCCCCTTTGCACCAAAGAGGAAACGAGGACACTGCGCAGGCTGGCGCCTGATGTCTACTACACAACCTTCTTCTTGTAGACGTTGTTGGGCCTGCAAGTGCACAGGTTTGTAGGACATTAGCAAATTTCCCTCAAGTGGATGACCTAAGGTTTATCAATCCGTAGGAGGCGTAGGATGAAGATAGTCTCTCTCAAGCAACCTTCCAACCAAATAACAAGGAGTCTCTTGTGTCCCCAACACACCCAATACAATGGTAAATTGTATAGGTGCACTAGTTCAGCGAAGAGATGGTGATACAAGTGCAAAATAGATAGTAGATATAGGTTTTTGTAATCTGAAATAATAAAAACAGCAAGGTAGCGAGCGATAAAAGTGAGCGTAAACGGTATTGCAATGATAGGAAACAAGGCCTAGGGTTCATACTTTCACTAGTTTAAGTTCTCTCAACAATAATAACATAGATAGAACATAAGAAAAGCCCTCAACATGCAACAAAGAGTCACTCCAAAGACACTAATAGAGAGAACAAACGTAGAGATTATGGTCGGGTACAAAACCACCACAAAGCTATTCTTTCGGATCGATCTATAAAAGAGTTCGTACTAGAATAACACCTTAAGATACAAATCAACCAAAACCCTAATGTCACCTAGATACTCCATTTTCACCTCAAGTATCCGTGGGCATGACTATACGATATGCATCACACAATCTCAGATTCATCCAACCAACATAAAAGTACTTCAAAGAGTGCCCCAAAGTTTCTACCGGAGAGTCAAGAACATGTGCCAACCCCTATGCATAGGTTCCCAAGTGTCACGAAACCCGCAAGTTGATCACCAAAACATACATCAAGTGGATCAATAGAATAACCCATTGTCACCACGGTTATCCCACGCAAGACATACATCAAGTGTTCATAAAAGACTCAATCCAATAAGATAACTTCAAAAGGGGAAACTCAATTCATCACAAGAGAGTAGAGGGGGAGAAACATCATAAGATCCAACTACAATAGCAAAGCTCGGGATACATCAAGATCGTGCCATAGAACACGAGAGAGAACACGAGAGAGAGAGATCAAACACATAGCTACTAGTACATACCCTCAGCCCCGAGGGTGAACTACTCCCTCCTCATCATGGATAGCGCCGGGATGATGAAGATGGCCTCCGGTGATGGGATCCCCCTCCAGCAGGGTGCCGGAACAGGGTCCCGATTGGTTTTTGGTGGCTACAGAGGCCTGCGGCGGTGGAACTCCCGATCTATCTTCTGTTCTGGAAGTTTTAGGGTATATTGGTATATATAGGAGCAGGGGGTACGTCGGTGGACCCTTGGAGTGCTCACGAGGTGGGGGGGTGCGCCCAGGGGGAGGGGCGCACCCCCCACCCTCGTGGGCAGCCTGGGAATCCCCTAACGTGCACTCCAAGCCCAACAGATTGGTTTCCTTCCAAAATTAACTTGTCCAATTGATTTCGTTCTCTTTTGACTCCGTCCGATATTCCTTTTCCTTGAAACACTAAAATAGGCATAAAGCAGCAAATCTGGGCTGGGCCTCCGGTTAATAGGTTAGTCCCAAAAATAATATAAAAGTGGATAATAAAGCCCAATATTGCCTAAAACAGCAGATAAAGTAGCATGGAGCAATCAAAAATAATAGATACGTTGGAGACGTATCAAGCATCCCCAAGCTTAATTCCTGCTCGTCCTCGAGTAGATAAATGACAAAAAAAGATATTTTGATGCGGAGTGATACTTTGGCATAATTTCAATGTAAATCTTCTTAATTGTGATATGAATATTCAGATCCGAAAGATTCAAGACAAAATTTCATATTGACACAAAAATAATAATACTTCAAGCATACTAATCAAAGCAATCATGTCTTCTCAAAATAACATGGCAAAAGAAAGTTCATCCCTACAAAATCATATAGTTAGGCTATGCTTCATTTTTGTCACACAAATATGTTCCCAACTTCTATACCCTCGATGACAAGCCAAGCAATTTTTTCATACTTAAATAATCTCAAACTTTTTCAACCTTCACGCAATACATGAGCGTGAGCATATAGCACTATGGGTGGAATAGAATATGATGATGGGGATTGTGTGGAGAAGACAAAAAAGGAGAAAGTCTCACGTTGACGAGGCTAATCAACGGGCTATGGAGATGCCCATCAATTGATGTCAACATGAGGAGTAGGGATTGCCATGCAATGGATGCACTAGAGCTATGAATGCTCAACAAAAGAAAACTAGTGGGTGTGCATCCAACTCGCTTGCTCATGAAGACCTAGGGCATTTGGGGAAGCCCATCGTAGGAATATACAAGCCAAGTTCTATAATGAAAAGTTCCCACTAGTATAAAAAGACAACTTATGAGACTCACTATATGAAAAACATGGTATACTTTGAAGCACAAGTGTGGAAAAAGAGATAGTAGCATTGCCCTTTTCTTTTCTTTTCTTTTTTTTGGGGCCTTTCTTTTTTTGGCCTTTCTTTTTTTTGGGCCTTTCTTTTTTTTGGCCTTTTTTTGGGCAATGCTCTAATAATGGTGATCATCACACTTCTATTGATTACAACATAAGGATTACAACTCGAAACTTAGAACAAGATATTACTCTATATGAATGCCTCCGGTGGTGTACCAGGATGGTGCAATGAATCAAGAGTGACATGTATGGAAAATAATGCATGGTGGCTTTGCCACAAATACGATGTCAACTACAAGATCATGCAATGGCAATATGACAAAAGTAATGCATGTCACGATGATGATGGTGGAAGTTGCATGGCAATATATCTCGGAATGGCTATGGAAATGCCATTATAGGTAGGTATGGTGGCTGTTTTGAGGAAGATAATAGGAGGTTTATATGTGATAGAGCGTATCGTATCACGGGGTTTGGATGCACCGGCGAAGTTTGCACCAACTCTCAAGGTGAGAAAGGGCAATGCACGGTACCGAAGAGGCTAGCAAAGGCGGAAAGGTCAGAGTGCGTATAATCCATGGACTCAACATTAGTCAAAAGAACTCATATACTTATTGCAAAAATTTAGAAGTCATCAAAAATCAAGTACTACGCGCATGCTCCTAGGGGGATAGATTGGTAGGAAAAGACCATCGCTCGTCCCCGACCGCCACTCATAAGGATGCACAAGCCAGGTACACTTCATGTTTCAAATTTTTTACACAACTTTAACCATACGTGCATGCTACGGGACTTGCAAACTTCAACACAAGCATTTCTCAAATTCACAATTACTCAACTAGCATGACTTTGATATTATCACCTCCATATCTCAAAACAATTATCAAGCATCAAACTTATCTTAGTATTCAACGCACTCAAAAGAAAGTTTCACATATCTTGAATACCAAGTATATTAACATTAAGCAAATTACCATGCTATTAACAACTCTCAAAATAATATAAGTGAAGCATGAGAGTTCATCTATTTCTTGAAAATAAAACTACCACCATGCTCTGAAAGATATAAGTGAAGCACTAGAGCAAAAACTATCAAGCTCAAAAGATATAAGTGAAGCACAAAGAGTATTCTAACAAATCCCAATTCATGTAAGGCTCTCTCTCATTAAAGAATTTCAGATCTTGATACTTTATTCAAACATCAAGCAAAGCTAAAGAAAACATTGCAAGGATAGCACAACTCATGTGAAGAAGCAAAAACTTAGGCTCAAACGATACTAACCGATAGTTGTTGAAGAAGAAAGGTGGGATGCCTACCGGGGCATCCCCAAGCTTAGATGCTTGAGACTTCTTGAAATACTATCTTGGGGTGCCTTGGCATCCCCAAGCTTGAACTTTTGTGTCTCGTTAATTCCTCTCATATCATGGTTCTCTTTTTATCAAAAGCTTCATTCACAACAAACTCAACAAGAACTCGTGAGATAGGTTAGTATAAACCAATGCAAAACCTTATCATTTTCTACTGTAAAAAATCACTAAAATTATTATTCAACATTGAATACTAAATGCCTCTTCATATTTAATACTCCTATCTTCAAATAGAATCATTAAACAAGCAAACATATGCAAACAATGCAACCATAACAGCAATCTGCCAAAACAGTACAGTCTGTAAAGAATGCAAGAGTATTAATACTTCCCTGACTCCAAAAATTATGAACTAAAATTCCCACTGTAATAAATTTATCATAGCTCAATATGCAAAAATATTCAACATTATACCACTCTCTGACTTTTCTAGTGAATTTTTGCAACAGCGGTAAACTTTCTGTTTTCAAACAGCAACATGCATACTAGCAAAATAAGCATGGTAAAGGCTATCCTTGACTTTTTTATTGAAACTAAAGATGCAAAACATTAATCTAAACAACAGCAAGCAAAAACTAACAAAATAAAATGATGCTCCAAGCAAAACACATATCATGTGGTAAATAAAAATATAGCTCCAAGTAACGTTACCGATGAACGAAGACGAAAGAGGGGATGCCTTCCGGGGCATCCCCAAGCTTAGGCTCTTGGTTGTCCTTGAATATTACCTTGGGGTGCCTTGGGCATCCCCAAGCTTAGGCTCTTGCCACTCCTTGTTCCATAGTCCATCGAATCTTTACCCAAAACTTGAAAACTTCAACCACACAAAACTCAACACAAAACTCGTAAGCTCCGTTAGTATAAGAAAATAAAACCACCACTTAGGTACTGTAATGAACTCATTCTAAATTCATATTGGTGTAATATCTACTGTAATTCAACTTATCTATGGTTCATACCCTCTGATACTACTCATATATTCATCAAAATAAGCAAACAACACATAGAAAACAGAATCTGTCAAAAACAGAACAGTCTGTAGTAATCTGTATAAAACGTATACTTATGGAACCCCAACAATTATAAAATAAATTTCTGGACCTGAGAAATTTGTCTATTAATCATCTGCAAAAAGAATCAACCTAAAATCACTCTCCAGTAAAATATGGCAGCTAATCTCGTGAGCGCTAAAGTTTCTGTTTTTCACAGCAAGATCACATAAACTTCACCCAAGTCTTCCCAAAGGTTCTACTTGTCACTTTATTGAAACAAAAGCTATAAAACATGATTACTACAGTAGCATAATCATGTGGACACACAAAAACAGTAAGGATAAATATTGGGTTGTCTCCCAACAAGCGCTTTTCTTTAATGCCTTTTAGCTAGGCATGATGATGACAATGATGCTCACATTAAAGATAAGAATTGAAACATAACGGGAGCATCATGAAGCATATGACTAGCACATTTAAGTCTAACCCACTTCCTATGCATAGGGATTTTTTGAGAAAACAACTTATGGGAACAATAATCAACTAGCATAGGATGGCACAACAAGCATAACTTCAAGATTTTAAGCACATAGAGTGGAAACTTGACATTATTGCAATTCCTACAAGCATATGTTCCTCTCTCATAATAATTTTCAGTAGCATCATGAATAAATTAAACAATATAACCAGCACCTAAAGCATTCTTTTCATGATCTACTAGCATAGAAAATTTACTACTCTCCTCATAAGCAAAATTCTTCTCATGAATAGTAGTGGGAGCAAACTCAACAAAATAACTATCATGTGATTGAAAATTAAGATCAAGATGACATGTTTCATGGTTATCATTATTCTTTAAAGCATACGTGTCATCACAATAATCATCATAGATAGGAGGCGTGCTTTCATCATAGTAAATTTGCTCATCAAAGCTTGGGGGACAAAAAATATCATCTTCATCAAACATAGCTTCCCCAAGCTTGTGGCTTTGCATATCATTAGCATCATGGATATTCAAGGAATTCATACTAACAACATTGCAATCATGCTCATCATTCACATATTTAGTTCCAAACATTCTATAGATTTCTTCTTCTAGCACTTGAGCACAATTATCCTTTCCATCATACTCACGAAAGATATTAAAAAGGTGAAGCGTACGAGACAAACTCAACTCCATTTTTTTGTAGTTTTCTTTTATAAACTAGACTAGTGCTAAAACAAGAAACAAAAAGATTCAATTGCAAGATCTAAAGATATACCTTCAAGCACTCACCTCGCCAGAAAAGAGCTTAGTGACAGAGTGTGAGTACCCTTTACCTAGCCTCCCCGGCAACGGTGCCAGAAAAGAGCTTGATGTCTACTACACAACCTTCTTCTTCTAGACGTTGTTGGGCCTGCAAGTGCACAGGTTTGTAGGACAGTAGCAAATTTCCCTCAAGTGGATGACCTAAGGTTTATCAATCCGTAGGAGGCGTAGGATGAAGATGGTCTCTCTCAAGCAACCCTGCAACCAAATAACAAAGAGTCTCTTGTGTCCCCAACACACCCAATACAATGGTAAATTGTATAGGTGCACTAGTTCGGCGAAGAGATGGTGATGCAAGTGCAAAATAAATAGTAGATATAGGTTTTTGTAATCTGAAATAATAAAAACAGCAAGGTAGCGAGCGATAAAAGTGAGCGTAAACGGTATTGCAATGATAGGAAACAAGGCCTAGGGTTCATACTTTCACTAGTGTAAGTTCTCTCAACAATAATAACATAGATAGAACATATGACAAGCCCTCAACATGCAACAAAGAGTCACTCCAAAGACACTAATAGTGGAGAACAAATGTAGAGATTATGGTCGGGTACGAAACCACCACAAAGCTATTCTTTTGGATCGATCTATAAAAGAGTTCGAACTAGAATAACACCTTAAGATACAAATCAACCAAAACCCTAATGTCACCTAGATACTCCATTGTCACCTCAAGTATCCGTGGGCATGATTATACGATATGCATCACACAATCTCAGATTCATCCAACCAACATAAAAGTACTTCAAAGAGTGCCCCAAAGTTTCTACCGGAGAGTAAAGAACGTGTGCCAACCCCTATGCATAGGTTCCCAAGTGTCACGAAACCCGCAAGTTGATCACCAAAACATACATCAAGTGGATCAATAGAATAACCCATTGTCACCATGGTTATCCCATGCAAGACATACATCAAGTGTTCATAAAAGACTCAATCCAATAAGATAACTTCAAAAGGTGAAACTCAATTCATCACAAGAGAGTAGAGGGGGAGAAACATCATAAGATCCAATTACAATAGCAAAGCTCGGGATACATCAAGATCGTGCCATAGAACACGAGAGAGAACACGAGAGAGAGAGAGAGATCAAACACATAGCTACTGGTACATACCCTCAGCCCCGAGGGTGAACTACTCCCTCCTCATCATGGATAGCGCCGGATGATGAAGATGGCCTCCGGTGATGGGATCCCCCTTCGGCAGGGTGCCAGAACAGGGTCCTGATTGGTTTTTGGTGGCTACAGAGGCCTGCGGCGGCGGAACTCCCGATCTATCTTCTGTTCTGGAAGTTTTAGGGTATATTGGTATATATAGGAGCAAGGGGTACGTCGGTGGACCCTCAGAGTGCTCACGACGTACGGGGGCGCGCCCAGGGGGAGGGGCGCGCACCCCACCCTCGTGGGCAGCCCGGGAATCCCCTGACATGCACTCCAAGCCCAACAGATTGGTTTCCTTCCAAAATTAACTTCTCCAGTTGATTTCGTTCCTTTTTGACTCCGTCTGATATTCCTTTTCCTCGAAACACTGAAATAGGCATAAAACAGCAAATCTGGGATAGGCCTCCGGTTAATAGGTTAGTCCCAAAAATAATATAAAAGTGGATAATAAAGCCCAATATTGCCTAAAACAGTAGATAAAGTAGCATGGAGCAATCAAAAATTATAGATACGTTGGAGACGGATCAGCGCCCGCCTGGTCTCGATCGTCATGGCTTGCGTCATGAGCACCTTGTGAGGTACCCCTGCCTTGATCTCTCCGCCTCCTCATGAGCCTGCCTGGTGAGGCCGTCCCTGAGGAAGCCTTGCGTCGTCCACCCCGCGAGGCTTGGCCCCTCGCGAGGGTCTTGAGCTTGGGTTGATGTAGACGGGCCATACTGGGCCACCCCTTGAGCCATGCCGCAGGCCGCAGGCAGGCAAGTCTGGGGACCCCCTCTCCCAGAACGCCGACACGCACGTTGGAAAAAGCTGTCGGGTCATGCGTCGGCCCCAGGGAGAGGCACATGCGCTCCCAGCTCCCCCTGTGCCCGCGATTCAATACCATGTGCGGCCCGAGGAGGTTGCGCGTGGGCGTCAAGACCTGGCTCCTCCTCCGAGGGGAGCCCCCGTGGCCACGGCGGGATGCCGAGCGATCACTCCAGAGCTTCGCCGTGTCGTCTGGCCCGGGAAGTTCAAGCCGGATCTACCTCCGCGCTATGACGGCACCCCCGAGCCGTCCAAGTTCCTTCAGCTCTATGAGTTGAGCATCGAGGCGGCAAGTGGTGACGAGAAGGTCATTGCGAACTGGTTCCCCATGGCTCTCAAGGATGGCGTGCGCTCATGGCTCTTGAACCTCCCGGTAGGGTCAATCTCCTCCTGGGACGAGCTGCGAGAGCGCTTGATCGCCAACTTCCATGGCACCCGCAACCAAGCTCCCGTAGTTGGCGACCTCCGGCGCATCAAGCAACAACCAGGAGAGACCTTGCACAAATACACCCAGTGCTTCACCAACATTCACCTAAAGATCCCAAGGTGTCGGACGAGGCCATCATCTCAGCGTTCACTGATGGCTTTCGGGACGTCAAGATGAAGGAGGAGCTTGCCATACACGAGGAACTGTACTCGCCTCTAGAGATGTTTAATGTGGCAACCAGGTGCGCGAGGGTAGAAGAAGGCCGTCTCTCGCTCCTCGAGCTCCCTAAAGCCGATCCTAAAGAAAAGAAGGCTAAGGCGAAGGACGTGAAGCGCAAGGGCCCTGCGGTGCTCGCGGCCGAGCCTGACATGAAGCGCAGCTATGATCACCCTGAGTCTTCAAAAGGAAACCTCCCGTTCTGCGTCTTCCACAACGTGCATAGACACAACACTAATGACTGCCAGGAGCTCAGGGCAATCCAGGACGGGCACCCCGGACGCCTCCCTGAGCACAACGACCATGGCTACAGCTGCGGAGGAGGTCACGGAGGAGGCCGCTGGGACGATTGTGTCCCCCATCAGGGTTGGCACGACCAACCTCGTGAAGACCACTAGCAGGACCATCCTTGCGATGGTTTGTGGCAGTATCAGCCTCGCGAGGACCATCCTCATGGAAATGCTGGCCTCCCAACACTGCCACCGCCACCAAGATGGAACGAGGACCACTGCCAGGACGATGGGGCCGGGGGCTTCTAAGAGCCTCGTGCTATCGCCTGCATTCTGGGAGGTGCTCAGGCCCCTACCTCCCATTGCATCTTAAAGCAGTTTGCTCATGAGGTGAACGCGGCCCTCCCCAAGCTCGAGGTGTCGTGTCCGCTAATGTGGTCCAAGTACACCATCCCCTTCGACTCTTCGGACCAGCTCAAGTGCGCGGCAACTCCAAGCACGCTCCCCATGCTCTGCTCACCTACCATCAGCGACGTTCTAGTCACCAAGACACTCGTTGATGGTGGCACTGGGCTCAATGTCCTCTCCATCGAGACATTTTACAGGCTCCAGGTGCCATACGACCAGCTTCAGCCCAACAAGCCATTCTCAGGGGTGACCGAGGGCTCCATGCACCGCATTGGTCAGATTCGTCTCCCCCTCACCTTCGGCAAGCGCGGCAACTACCGCACCGAGCTCATCGACTTCGACGTCGCTCACATTCGCTTTCCATACAACTCCGTCCTCGGGTACCCATCCCTCGCCAAGTTCATGGCACCAACACACCACAGCTACAACGTCGTCAAGATGTCAGGAAGCGGCGACATCATCATGGTCGCCTGCGATGAGAAAGACGCAGTGTGCTCCCTCGAGCGTGCCTACTAGGCCGCGGCGGTCAAGAACACAGATGGTGAGGGCGTCACACTTCCCCCTGAGGTTGCCCCCAAGAAGAAGAAGCAACTCCTCCTCAGGGGCACTCAGGAGGCTGGCGCGCCTGATGATCGCGACTCAGGCCCCTCGCCCTTTGTTGGGCCACCTTTCCCTCTCACATAGGAAGGCGCTCCTGATGCCCCCCTCAGGTTGGGCTCGGGGGCTCTTCTCTGGAAGGCCTCTTACCTGGCCAACGTCACGAGGGAGGCATTCGGGCACCATGTGGAGGCATGCTTCAACGCGCGCTTCCAGGAGCAGGGCACAGGGCGCGAGGCACCAAGCGCGCAGGAGTTCATCATCAGGGCAATCAAGGATCTTTAGGAGGCGTGGGCCATGCGAGGCGAGCAACAGCCTGTGTCACTTAATGCAGCTGCCGCCCAGGACACAGGCAGCAAGCTGCACGTCTGCGTCAACATCTCGTGCCTCAACAAAGCTGCTTCTCAGGAGCTCTTCTGGCTGTCCAGCATCGGCCGGTGTGGAGGCCACCCCCACAGCTACGTATGCATGCCATTCGGTCTGTCGGGCGCGGCTGCCTCGCTCCAGCGATGCATGTGTGGCGTCCTGGCATCTCGTGAAGTCAGGTGCCAGGCAGTCCTGGCGTAGGAGGAGTCAGAGCCTCTGGAGCCCCACAAGGCTCAGGAGCCTACTGGCTCCTGAGGAGCAACTTCTACGGCGTGCATCTCCAGCTACTTCAACAGTTCTACCCCAATGGTGGCAGGTAACTTTTTAGTTCGTTCAGTTGAGGGCGCCCCTCAGGCTGCATTATCCTCAAGCTGTATGGGTCCACCCCAGAGCATGTATCATTTTGTGCATCTATCAAGACTGGCTTCACCCTTTTATGAGCTGCTTTATGCTATTGCTGGCATCATATCCATTACCCTGTTACCCGCGAGGCTGCCCCGCGCGGCCTCCACGCGCTGCTAACCCGCCTTGAGTTTGTCCCGCAATGGGGACTGTTGGCACGGAATCTGTGCATGGGTCTGTCCCTACGGTGCTGAAAAACCTGAGAGACTGAGCTCTGGCTAGTGGTCGGCTCTGCACACGCCACCTCACCAGGTCCTTAGTGCCTTCACCTTCTCGCGGAAGGATCGCCGGCAGGTCGGCGAGCATTGTTGTATGCCATGCTTCCTTCCTCCAGCTAACCTGCAAGAACCTCAGGACCCGGTGCAACAAGTCACGATCACTCTGAAGCGCGTGTGTGAGGCTAGTCATCCCTTTCCTCCACCTAATTCTCTTGCGCGTTAAAGGGGGAGCCTCTGAGCATCGCGCCTCAGGGGCCCCTACTGGCCCTCAAGCTCTCACCCCCTGGCCTTGTCCATGGCATCATAACCTGGCATACCAGCGGCGCCTGAGCCTTGCTCGGGAGCTGCGACCCGAGGACGTAGAGCACCCAGATGAGGGGAGAAGGAGGGGTCAATGCGAGTCTCGCTTAGGGAATGCCACGGCTGAGGAGACCGCGGCCAGGCATCACACAAAGGCTGCCTCCATAGTGTGAGGATAAACATGGATCGCAAAGATAAGTCTCTAAACATGCGCAGAGTGTCTGTCTCGCGATCAACATCACGACCCTCGCGACCTCACTGGGGCAAGGACGCTTCCCTTTCAGTCCTTCGGGAGTTGCTTGCGTGTCAAGGGCGACCTCCTGAGCATCGCGTCTCAGGGGCTCTCACCGGACCTTGGGCCAGTCACCTCCTGGCCTTGACCACGGCATCGCGGCCTGGGATACCAGCGACAGTTGAAGCCTACCTGGGGACAGGGTCCTGCCGACATAGAGCACTATGCTACTGCAAGAATGAAAGTGGGGACCGTGCCGTAGTGGGAGACGCAAGTGTCACACTTATTGGAGAATAATAGATACTATGCAAAAGCATCATAGTTTTTACATGCCCTCAAGGGGTTCGTCACGACATACTACAGGGCCAAGACAAAAGAGGAAGTTCTAAGGAGATCGCAGCCTCAACGGTTTCACTAGCGACGCCGGGCTGATGTCGTTCCTGAGGCGCGGGTGCACCGGCGAGGAGGTTCATAGCTGACATCGTCGCTCAAGTCATTTTCGAAAGAAGCGATGCTGCTGTCTGAAGAGGCGCTGCCGCTATCGGAGGGGTCGCTGGCAAGGCCAAGGGCAAGTTCACCATCGGTGGCCCTATCGCCGCAGCCACCTCCCTTGGGGCAGCACCCTAGCATTGGCCTTCCTCATCTAAGATCTTGAAGAAGAGCGTCGACGCTCTGTCGTACACGAAGTGGATGGCATGGTCCCCCTCCGGGTGGCACGCGCGAGCAATCACGCCCCACCCTCGGGTCATGAAGGCGTCGCCGGCGTCCACGACCTCGACCTTTGCTTCTGTGGCCTGGCTGCAGCATCCATCATGCTGCGGCCATAGCTCGACGGGACCTCTCGGCGGCATCTACCCCGCGAAGGGCCTCGGGAGGCGAATCCATGTGTGCGGCAGCATTGCTGTCCACACCATGAACTCTCGGGCCGAGCCTTCGATGTGGGACCGCTAAGGAGGCAGCCTCACGGCTGTTGCTTGCCCCCCTCCACAGCTCCGCTCCTTGCGGTGCCATTCATCATGCACAGAGCCCTACACATGAGCATACAAGGGAATCAAAAAGCCCGGCGGGGCCTGTTCGTGCCAAGGCCGCATCATTGCGACCTCGTCGGCACAGCCCCAGGAGTGATCCGGCCTTTTCTTTGGTGGGAGCAGCTCGGGTTCCACCTCGAGGGCCTTCCCCTTCTCCGCTGCAAAGAACCTCCTTGTCGGCGCCATGGACGCGCTGGAAAGATGGTGAAGCAAGTTGAAGGAGGAGCAAGAAACAAGGAGACCAAGATGGGCAGGGGGCTCCGCCCGCTCCCACATTTATAGCCAAGAGAAGGTTAATCGTCGGCCTCCCATGATCTCAAGTAATGATGATTTTCTCTGCAATGCAGCAGTCAATTGTCAAGTTGAATGATTGCTGAGGCAACATGGGGAAGCAGAAACGCCCACGTCCAATAAAGCGCCACACGTCGGCTCGGTCCGCAGGCGATTGGGGCTCACGGTGCTCTGTACTTCCCCTTTAGCTTCGCCTTGAAGCCAAGTACGAGCGTGCCTTGGGCCCGGGGGCTTCTGTCGGTGTTCTGGGAACTAGGGTACCCAAACCTGCTGCCTGCGTCCCACATAGTGGCTCCATCGATGGCCTGGTATTGCCCATCTTTAACAATGACAAGACAAGACCCTCGCAAGGGGCCAAGCCTCGCGAGGCGGACGAGATCAAGACCTCCTGAAGGAGCGGCCTTCTCAGGTAGCCTCCTGAGGAGCGGAGATTTCTATGCAAGACCCAGCCTCGTGAGGTCGAAATGACATTAGCCATCATGACCAAGGCCAGGCGCACGCCAGCAGGCGCAGAGCAGCATGTTTCCTCTTTGGTAGAAAGGAGGCAAGCGTAGGTGCGGAGTCCCAAGGAATCAGCCAAAGGTTGCTATTTGCATGCAACTAGACCAGGACCGCTAGTACGGAAGGATGGATGTCATCACCGAGCCCACCAGAACGTCATGATCAGAAGCTTTGCAGGTGAAGACAACCTTTCGTCAGGATCAGATGTACTTCTTGTCCCCTTTCAAAAAAAAATCGTTGTGGGATCCCTTCCCGCCTAAGTTTTGGAGGAAGAGGACCAAGGCCACTATAAATATAGCCTAGCCACCATCGTAAGACACATCGGGTGATCATCTCATCGAATCCCCAAGAGCTCATCGCTAGAACAAGCCCCATGAGGCTATTCTTCCACCTATACTAGTTCATCCTCAGCCCCTCGTGAGGCTAATCCACCACAAAGCAGGAGTAGGGTATTACCCCGCAAGTTGGCCTGAACCTGGGTAAACTGCCGCGTCATTATCCTTCTTGTTCATCGAGCTAGGTCATGAGAAGCAATGGATCGACCGGCTTGAGAGGTTGAGTTCTTCGCACATGCCCCTGAGTTCGAACCTTTCTTGGGTCTGCGAAGCCCGGAATCTGACACCATTCTTAACTATGCAAAAACCACAACGGTGGTTTGTCAAGTTTGTTGTTTTAACTTTCTTCAAGGACCGGCCGTAGTCAAATTCGATTCAACTAAAGTAGGAGAAACAGACACCCGCCAACCACCTTTTATGCAAAACAAGTTGCATGTCAGTCGGTGGAACCAGTCTCATGTGCGTGGACATGTAAGGTTGGTCCAGGCCGCTTGATCTCACAATACCGCCGAATCAAAATAAGATCTTGATACGTCCATTTTGCATCATGCTTTTATATCAATATTTATTGCATTATGGGCTGTTATTACACGTTATGTCACAATACTTATGGCTATTCTCTCTTATTTTATAAGGTTTATCATGAAGAGGGAGAATGCCGGCAGCTGGGATTCTGGCTGGAAAAGGAGCAAATATTGGAAACCTATTCAGCACAGCTCCAAAAATCCTGAAACTCCACGAAAGTCTTTTTTGGAATCAATAAGAATTATTGAGAAAATAAAGTACCAGGGGCCCACACCCTGGCCAGGAGGGTGTGGGCGCCCCCCCCCCTACTGGGCGCGCCCCCTATCTCCTGGGCCCCCTGGTGGCCCTCCAGTGCCCATCTTCTGCTATATGAAGGCTTTCACCCTGAAAAAAATCATAAGCAAGATTACGGGACGAAACTCCGCTACCACGAGGAGGAACCTTGGCGGAACCAATCTAGGGCTCCGGCGGAGCTGTTCTACCAGAGAAACTTCCCTCCGGGAGGGGGAAATCACCACCATCGTCATCACCAACGATCCTCTCATCAGGAGGGGGTCAATCTCCATCAACATCTTCACCAGCACCATCTCCTCTCAAAACCCTAGTTCAACTCTTGTATCCAATCTTGTATCAAAACCACAAATTGGTACCTGTGGGTTGCTAGTAGTGTTGATTACTCCTTGTAGTTGATGCTAATTGGTTTACTTGGTGGAAGATCATATGTTCAGATCCTTAATGCATATTAATACTCCTCTGATCATGAACATGAATATGCTTTGTGAGTAGTTACATTTGTTCCTGAGGACATGGGTGAAGTCTTGCTATTAGTAGTCATGTGAATTTGGTATTCGTTCGATATTTTGATGAGATGTATGTTGTCTCTACTCTAGTGGTATTATGTGAATGTCAACTAGATGAAACTTCACCATTATTTGGGCCTAGAGGAAGGCATTGAGAAGTAATAAGTAGATGATGGGTTGCTAGAGTGACAGAAGCTTAAACCCTAGTTTATGTGTTGCTTCATAAGGGGCTGATTTGGATCCACTAGTTTCATGCTATGGTTAGGTTTACCTTAATACTTCTTTTGTAGTTGTGGATGCTTCCAATAGGGGTTAATCATAAGTTGGATGATTGTCCAAGAAAGGTCAGTGCCCAAGCACCGGTCCACCCACATATCAAATTATCAAAGTACCGAACACGAATCATATGAGCGTGATGAAAACTAGCTTGACGATAATTCCCATGTGTCCTCGGGAGCGTTTTTCTCATTATAAGAAATTGTCCAGGCTTGTCCTTTGCTACAAAAAGGATTGGGCCACCTTCCTGCATCTTATATACTTTCATTGCTTGTTACCCGTTACAAATTATCTTATCACAAAACTATCTGTTACCTACAATTTCAGTGCTTGCAGAGGATACCTTACTGAAAACCGCTTGTCATTTCCTTCTGCTCCTCGTTGGGTTTGGCACTCTTACTTATCGAAAGGACTGCAATAGATACCCTATACTTGTGGGTCATCAAGACTCTTTTCTGGCGCCGTTGCCGGGGAGTGAAGCGCCTTTGGTGAGTGGAACTTGGTAAGTAAACATTTATATAGTGTGCTGAAATTTTCTGTCACTTGTTACTATGGAAACTAATCCTTTGAAGGGCTTGTTCAGGGGCATCTTCGCCCCGACCAGTAGAGCAAAGAGTAGCTCCTCAACCTATTGAACCTACTGAAAATGTTTACTTTGAGATTCCTTCGGGTATGATAGATAAACTACTAGCTAATCCCTTTGCAGGAGATGGAACGTTGCATCCCGATTTACACCTTATCTTTGTGGATGAAGTTTGTGGATTATTTAAGATTGCGGGTATTCCCGATGATGTTGTTAATAGGAAGGTCTTTCCTTTATCTTTGAAGGGAGACGCATTGACATGGTATAGGCTATGTGATGATACTGGATCTTGGAACTATAAACGATTGAAATTGGAATTTCACCAGAAGTTCTATCCTATGCATCTTGTTCATCGTGATCGTAATTACATATATAATTTCTGGCCTCACAAAGGAGAAAGCATCGCTCAAGCTTGGGGGAGGCTTAAGTCAATGTTATATTCATGCCCCAATCATGAGCTCTCAAGAGAAATGATTATTCAAAAAAATTATGCTCGGCTTTCTCTTAATGATTGCACCATGCTTGATACTTCCTGTGCTGGTTCTTATATGATGAAGACTACTGAATTCAAGTGGGATTTATTGGAAAGAATTAAATGCAACTCTGAAGATTGGGGTTCCGACGATGGTAAGGAGTCAGGTATGACACCTAAGTTTGATTGTGTTAAATCTTTTATGGATACCGATGCTTTTCATGGATTTAGCGCTAAATATGGACTTGACTCTGAGATAGTAGCTTCTTTCTGTGAATCTTTTGCTGCTCACGTTGATCTCCCTAAGGTGAAGTGGTTTAAATATAATCCTCCCATTGAAGTAAAAGTAGTTGCACCTGTTACAGTTGAAGAAAATACTATCACTTATAATGATCCTATTGTTCCTACTACTTATGTTGATAAACCACCTTTTCCTGTTAGAATAAAGGATCATGCTAAAGCTTCAACTGTGGTTCATAAGAGTAATACTAGAACATATATACCTCCTGGGCAAAGTAAAGTCAAACCTAGTATTGCTATGGTTAAAAATCTCTTGGAAGATAATATAGACGGGCATGTTATTTACTTCTGTGGTGAAACTGCTAATATTGCTAGACCCGATGCTAAGATACATAGACCTATTGTAGGCATGCCTGTTATTTCTGTTAAAATAGGAAATCATTGCTATCATGGCTTATGTGATATGGGTGCTAGTGCTAGTGCAATCCTTTTTCCTTACATGAAGAAATTATGCATGATATCGCACCCGCTGAATTAGAAGGTATTGACGTTACTATTAAGCTTGCCAATAGAGATACTATTACACCATTTGGGATTGTTAGAGATGTTGAAGTCTTGTGTGGGAAAGTTAAATATCCTACTGATTTTCTTGTTCTTGGTTCCCCACAAGATGACTTTTGTCCCATTATATTTGGTAGACCCTTCTTGAATACTGTTAATGCTAAGATTAATTGTGAAAAGGATGTTGTTACGATTGGCTTAGGAGATATGAAATATGAGTTTAATTTTGCTAAGTTCCATAGACAACCCCATGATAAAGAATTGCCTAGTAAGGATGAAATTATTGGTCTTGCTTCTATTGCCGTGCCTCCTACTGATTTTCGTTGGAACAATATTTGCTAGACCATGAAAATGATATGTTTATGAATGAAAGAAGCGAAATAGATGAAGTATTCCTTAAACAGGGTCCTATTCTGAAACACAACTTGCCTGTTGAAATCCTAGGGGATCCCCATCCACCCAAGGGTGATCCCGTGTTTGAGCTCAAACCTTTACCTGATAATCTTAAATATGCTTATCTTGATGAAAAGAAGATATATCCTGTTATTATTAGTGCTAACCTTTCAGAGCAAGAAGAGGAAAGATTATTGAAAACTCTAAAGAAGTACCATGCTGCGATTGGATATACTCTGGATGATCTTAAGGGCATTAGTCCCACTCTATGCCAACATAAAATTAAATTGGACGAAGGCTCCAAACCAGTTAGAGATCCTCAATGATGGTTAAATCCTAAGATGAAAGAAGTGGTAAGAAAGGAGATACTAAAGCTCCTTGAGGGAAGTATAATTTATCCCATTGCTGATAGTGATTGGGTAAGTCATGTCCATTACATCCCTAAGAAGGGAGGTATTACTGTTGTTCCTAATGATAAATATGAATTGATTCCGCAAAGAATTATTACAGGTTATAGGATGGTAATTGATTTCCGTAAATTAAATAAAGCTACTAAGAAAGATCATTACCCTTTACCTTTTATTGATCAAATGCTAGAAAGACTATCCAAACATACACATTTCTACTTTGTAGATGGTTATTCTAGTTTCTCTCAAATACCTGTGTCAGCGGAGGATCAATCAAAAACTACTTTTACTTGCCCTTTTGGTACTTTTGCTTATAGACGTATGCCTTTTGGTTTATGTAATGCACTTGCTACCTTTCAAAGATGCATGATGGCTATATTCTCTGACTTTTGTGAAAAGATTTATGAGGTATTCATGGATGTTTCTCCGTTTATGGACCCTCTTTTGATGACTGCTTGAGCAACCTTGATCTAGTTTTGCAGAGATGTGAAGACAGTAGTCTCGTCTTGAATTAGGAAAAGTGCCACTTTATGGTAATGAAGGCATTATCTTGGGGCATAAGATTTCTGAAAGAGGCATTGAAGTTGATAAAGCTAAAGTTGATGCTATTGAAAAGATGCCATGTCCCAGGTATAAGAAGTTCCCTTGATCATGCCGGTTTTTATAGGAGGTTCATTAAGTACTTTTCTAAAATCTCTAGGCCTCTGACTAATTTATTGCAAAAAGATATTCCTTTTTTCTTTGATGATGATTGTGTAGAAGCATTTGAAATACTTAAGAAAGCTTTGATCACTGCACCTATTGTTCAACCACCTGACTGGAATTTACCCTTTGAAATTATGTGTGATGCCAGCGATTATGCTGTAGGTGATGTTCTAGGGCAAAGAGTTGATAAGAAATTAAATGTTATCCAGTATGCTAGTAAAACTCTTGATACTGCCCAGAGAAATTATGCTACTACTAAAAAAGAGTTCTTAGCAGTTGTATTTGCATGTGATAAGTTCAGACCTTATATTGCTGATTCTAAAGTTACTATTCACGCTGATCATGCTGCTATTAAATATCTTATGGAAAAGAAAGATGCTAAACCTAGACTTATTAGATGGGTTCTCTTACTCCAAGAATTTGATTTACATATTATTGATAGAAAGGGAGCTGAGAACCCCGTTGCAGACAACTTGTCTAGGTTAGAGAATGTTCTCGATGACCCACTACCTATTGATGATAGCTTTCCTGATGAACAATTAGTGGTCACTAATGCTTCTCGTACTGCTCCATGGTATGCTGATTATGCTAATTACATTGTTGCTAAATTTATACCACCTAGTTTCACATACCAGCAAAAGAAAAAGTTCTTTTATGATTTAAGACATTACTTCTGGGATGACCCTCACCTTTATAAAGGAGTAGATGGTATTATTAGACGTTGTGTACCTGAGCATGAATAGGAATAGATCCTACGCAAGTGTCACTCCGAACCATATGGAGGACACCACGCTGGAGATAGAACTGCACATAAGGTATTGCAATCCGGTTTTTACTGGCCTACTCTCTTCAAATATGCTTGTAAGTTTGTCTTATCTTGTGATGAATGTCAAAGAATTGGTAATATTAGTAGACGTCAAGAAATGCCTATGAATTATTCTCTTGTTATTGAACCATTTGATGTTTGGGGCTTTGATTATATGGGACCTTTTCCTGCCTCTAATGGATATACACATATTTTAGTTGTTGTTGATTACGTTACTAAGTGGGTAGAAGCTATTCCAACTAGTAGTGTTGATCATAACACCTCTATTAAGATGCTTAAAGAAGTTATTTTTCTGAGGTTTGGAGTCCCTAGATATCTCATGACTGATGGTGATTCACATTTTATTCATGGTGCTTTTTGTAAAATGCTTGCTAAGTATGATGTTAATCATAGAATTGCATCTCCTTATCACCCATAGTCTAGCGGTCAAGTAGAATTGATCAATAGGGAGCTCAAATTAATTTTGCAAAAGACTGTTAATAGATCTAGAAAGAATTGGTCCAAGAAACTTGATGACGCATTATGGGCCTATAGAACTGCATATAAAAATCCTATGTGTATGTCTCCGTATAAGATGGTTTATGGAAAAGCATGTCACTTACCTCTCGAACTTGAACATAAAGCATATTTAAAGAGCTCAACTATGACTTCAAACTTGCCGGTGAGAAGAGGTTATTTGATATTAGCTCACTTGATGAATGGAGAACCCAAGCCTATGAGAATGCCAAGCTATTCAAAGAAAAGGTTAAAAGATGGCATGACAAAAGAATACAAAAGCGTGAGTTTAACGTAGGTGATTATGTGGTGCTATTCAACTCTCTCTAAGATTTTTTGCAGGAAAACTACTCTCTAAGTGGGAAGGTCCTTACATTATCGAGGAGGTCTATCGTTCCGGTGCAATAAAGATCAACACCTTCGAAGGCACAAGTCCAAGGGTGATGAACGGTCAAAGAATCAAACATTATATCTTAGGTAATCCTATAAATGTTGAAACTAATATTATTGAAACCGTAACCCTGAAGAAATACATAAGGGACACTTTCCAGAACGTTTCAGACTCCGAAAAGGAATAGGTATGTGGTACGGTAAGTAAACCGACTCCAAAAAAATTCTAATGGCAATTTTCCTCCGTTTTGGAATATTTAAGAATTTTGGAAAGCAAGAAGTAATCCGGGAAGGACACGAAGCCTCCACAAGGGTGGAGGGCGCACCCACCCTTACTGGGCACGCCCCCTGTCTCATGGCCACCTCGTGTGCCTCCCGGACTCCATTTTCTTGCACGTTACTTATTTTGGTCGGTAAAAATTCATTATATAATCTCCCGAAGGTTTTGACCACCGTATCATGCAAAAATCCTCTATTTTCATTTCAAGCTATTTCTGTCGTAGATTTATAGCAAGATGTCTTCTCAAGAGTCGGTTGGGAAGAGTCAGGTGTCTCACCCGACGCCAGGTCCAAGAGCAAACAGCGATGCTTATCACTTTGGGCCATCAACGGAAGGATGAGATGGAGGACGACTTGAAAAGGAGAGATGCCATGGAGGAGGACCAAGAAGTTACCTCTCGCTTCCAAGTAGGATTCATGATGGGGGAACTACATATCTCATCTATTCCAAACTCGGTCATCCCTTCCAATGTTAAATTTCTTTCTTATGAAAATATGAAAAAGAGTGTCACTTGTTCTCCAGAAGCTATGCAACATCCTTGGGTAAAAGGAGCTTTAGCTGTCATAGGCAAGCTCCACAAGGAAAATATGGACCTCAAGCAACAAGTCAATAAGCTCGAGGAGGAGAATCGTATCCTGAGGGGCATCATCGCCAAGAAGATCACAACACCAACTCTGAAGAAGGAGACATAATCACATGGGTATGGGCACTCCCCTTGGCAACTGCCAAGCTTGGGGGAGGTGCCCCGGTATCGTATCACCATCACACTCCTATCTTTACCGTTTTACTTAGTTCGATACTTTTAGTAATATCTTGATCTAGTAGAATAAAGTTTTGGTAAGAATTAGTTTTGAGTTTTGCTTTGTGATTCCTTCTATGTAACTTTGTCTGTGAGCTATATAACAAAGATTAGTGTTGAGTTAAGGGCTTTGCTATCCTGCTATGATCTTGTGAAAATAGAAAGAATAAAAAAGAATAAAAGAGTTCATATTGATCTTGTGGATAGTAATGACTTCACATATAAAGAGTATGAGGCATAAAAGTTGTTGAGAGTTGACAAACATAGTTTTGGTCATCGTTGCAATTAATAGGAAGTAATAAGGAAAGAGAGGTTTTCACATGTAAATATACTATCTTGGACATCTTTTATGATTGTGAGCACTCATTAAGTATGACATGCTAAAGAGTTGATGTTGGACAAGGAAGACAACATAATGGGTTATGTTTTCTCACATCTCAGTTAAAGTATATTGTCATGGATCATCCCAACATGTTGAGCTTGCCTTTCCTCCTCATGCAAGTCAAATTCCTTGCACCAAGTAGAGACACTACTTGTGCTTCCAAATATCCTTAAACCCAGTTTTGCCATGAGAGTCCATCATACCTGCCTATGGATTGAGTAAGATCCTTCAAGTAAGTTGTCATGTTGCAAGCAATAAAAATTGCTCTTTGAATATGTATGACTTATTAGTGCGGAGAAAATAAGCTTTATACAATCGTGTGATATGGAAGTAATAAAAGCGACAGACTACATAATAAAGGTTCATATCACAAGTGGCAATATAAAGTGACATTCTTTTGCATTAAGATTTTGTGCATCCAACCCTGAAAGCACATGACAACCTCTGCTTCCCTCTACGAAGGGCCTATCTATTACTTTATGTCTTTTACTTTATGCAAGAGTCAAGGTGATTTTCACCTTTCCCTTTTTTCATTTTATCCTTTGGCAACCACCTCGTGTTGGAAAGATCCTGATATATATATATCCAATTGGATGTAAGTTAGCATGAACTATTATTGTTGACATCACCCAAAGGTGAATATGTTGGGAGGCGAAATTATAAGCCCCTATCTTTCTCAGTGTCCGATTAAAACTCCATAACCATAAGTATTGCGTGAGTGTTAGCAATTGTAGAAGACTATATGATAGTTGAGTATGTGGACTTGCTGAAAAGCTCTATTATTGACTCTTTCCGATGTTATGATAAATTGCAATTGCTTCAATGACTGAGATTATAGTTTGTTAGTTCTCAATGAAGTTTATGATCCACACTTGACATTGTGAATAGGTTGTTACTTGAGCATAAGAAATCATATGACAAAATATATATATGTTGTTGTTATAAGAATGATCATCATGCCCTCATGTCTGTATTTTGTTTTTATTGACACCTCTATCTCTAAACATGTGGGCATATTTTTCCATGTCAGCTTCCGCTTGAGGACAAGCGAGGTCTAAGCTTGGGGGAGTTGATACGTCCATTTTGCATCATGCTTTTATATCAATATTTATTGCATTATGGGCTGTTATTACACGTTATGTCACAATACTTATGGCTATTCTCTCTTATTTTACAAGGTTTATCATGAAGAGGGAGAATACCAGCAGCTGGGATTCTAGATGGAGAAGGAGCAAATATTAGAAACATATTCTGCACAGCTCCAAAAATCCTGAAACTCCACGAAAGTCATTTTGGAATTAATAAGAATTATTGAGCAAAGAAAGTACCAGAGGGGGCCCACACCCTGGCCAGGAGGATGGGGGCGCCCCCCTACTAGGCGCGCCCCCTGTCTCCTGGGCCCCCTAGTGGCCCTCCGGTGCCCATCTTCTGCTATATGAAGGCTTTCACCCTGGAAAAAAATCATAAGAAAGCTTACGGGACGAAACTCTGCCGCCACGAGGCGGAACCTTGGCGGAACCAATCTAGGGCTCTGGCGGAGCTGTTCTGCCGGGGAAACTTCCCTCCGGGAGAGGGAAATCATCACCATCGTCATCACCAACGATCCTCTCATAGGGAGGGGGTCAATCTCCATCAACATCTTCACCAGCACCATCTCCTCTCAAAACCCTAGTTCATCTCTTGTATCCGGTCTTTTATCAAAACCACAAATTGGTACCTGTGGGTTGCTAGTAGTGTTGATTACTCCTTGTAGTTGATGCTAATTGGTTTACTTGGTGGAAGATCATATGTTCAGATCCTTAATGCATATTAATACTCCTCTGATGATGAACAAGAATATGCTCTGTGAGTAGTTACGTTTGTTCCTGAGGACATGGGTGAAGTCTTGCTATTAGTAGTCATGTGAATTTGGTATTCATTTGATATTTTGATGAGATATATGTTGTCCCTCCTCTAGTTGTGTTATGTGAACATTGACTACATGACACTTCACCATTATTGGGGCCTAGAGGAAGGCATTGGGAAGTAATAAGTAGATGATGGGTTTGCTAGAGTGACAGAAGCTTAAACCCTAGTTTATGCGTTTCTTCGTAAGGGGCTGATTTGGATCCACTAGTTTCATGTTATGCTTAGGTTTGCCTTAATACTTCTTTTGTAGTTGCGGATGCTTGCAATAGGGGTTAATCATAAGTGGGATGCTTGTCCGAGAAAGGGCAGTACCCAAGCACCGGTCCACCCACATGTCAAATTATCAAAGTACCAAACGTGAATCATATGAGCGTGACGAAAACTACCTTGATGATAATTCCCATGTGTCCTTGGGAGCGCTTTTCTCATTATAAGAAATTGTCTAGGCTTGTCCTTTGCTACAAAAAGGATTGGGCCACCTTGCTCCACCTTATTTACTTTCATTGCTTGTTACCCATTACAAATTATCTTATCACAAAACTATCTGTTACCTACAATTTCAGTGCTTGCAGAGAATACCTTACTAAAAACCGCTTGTCATTTCCTTCTGATCCTTGTTGGGTTCGACACTCTTACTTATCAAAAGGACTATGATAGATCCCCTATACTTGTGGGTCATCAGATGTTGGTGGTAAGAAGTATGACTATCAGTGCCCACAACTCTATGTGTTCTACTTGTGCATATCATCTACGCATAGACCTGTCTCGGATGCCACTATTGGGAACGTTGCATGGAAAACAAACTTTTTTATGCACACGCAAGCTCTATCCATGACACACACGCAACGAGAGGGGAGAGTGTGTCTACGTACCCTCATAGACCGTAAGCAGAAGCGTTTATTAACACGGTTGATGTAGTCGACCTTCTTCGCGATCCAACCAATCGAGTACCGAACGTACGACACCTCCGCGTTCAGCACACGCTCAACTCCATGACGTCCTCGCCTTCTTGATCTAGCAATACGGTGAAGTGGTGGATGAGTTCTGGTAGCATGATGGCATGGTGACGGTGGTGGTGATGCTATCTCCGCAGGGCTTCGCCTAAGCACTACGAAAATATGACCGAGGGACAAAACTGTGGAGGGGGGGGGGCGCACACAACTAAGAGATTGTCGTGGTTATGTGTGGCGCCCCCCTCCCACATATATATAGGTGGGGGAGAGGGGAGAAGCCAGGAGGCGCCCAAAGTAGGGTCTTCCCCAAGCCGCGCCCCCTTCCTTATTTGAGTGCAGGAGGAAGGCAGGGGAGGTACCCCCCCCCCTTTCCTTTCTCTCATGAGGAGGGAAAGGCGGGAAGGGCCACCCCTCCTCTTTCCTTCCCCTAGGGCCGACTGGGCAGGGAGAGGGGCGTGTGAGCCCCCTTGTGGGCTGGTCTGTCCCCCCTTGGCCTATTAGGCCCATATACTTCCCGGGGTTGTCCGGAACCCCTTTCAGCAATCCGATGACTACCTGGTGCACTCCGAAACTCATCTGGTGTCCGAATAGTATCGTACTATACATCAAACTTTACATCTGAACCATTTCGGAGCTCCTGGTCATGTCTATGATCTCATCCGGGACTCCAAACAAAACTCGGCCACCAATTCCATATAACTCATATAACATTATATTGTCAATGAATGTTAAGCGTGCGGACCCTACGGGTTTGAGAACTATGTAGACATGACCGAGACACCTCTCCGGTCAATAACCAATAGCGGACCTGTATGCCCATTTTGGATCCTACATATTCTACGAAGATCTCTATCGGTCGAACCTTATGACAACATATGTAATTCCCTTTCTCCAATGGTATGTTACTTGCCCGAGATTCGATCGTCGGTATCTTCATATCTCGTTACCGGCAAGTCTCTTTACTCGTTCCGTAATACGTCATCTTGTAACCAACTCCTAAGTCACTTTGCTTGCAAGGCTTCTTATGATGTGTATTACCGAGAGGGCCCAGAGATACCTCTCTAATACTCGGAGTGACAAATCCTAATCATAATCTATGCCAACTCAACAAACACCTTTGGAGATACCTGTAGAGCATCTTTATGATCACCCAGTTACGTTGTGATGTTTGATAGCACACAAGGTACTCCTGCGATATCCGGGAGTTGCATAATCTCATAGTCGGAGGAATATGTATTTGACATTAAGAAAGCAATAGCAATAAACTGAACGATCAATATGCTAAGCTAACGGATGGGACTTGTCCATCAAATCATTCTCCTTATGATGTGACCCCATTATGAAATGACAACACATGTCTATGGTTAGGAAACCTTAACCACCTTTGATCAACGAGCTAGTCTAGTAGAGGCTTACTAGGGACACAGTATTTGTTTATGTATTCAACACATGTATTTAAGTTTATGATTAATACAATTCTAGCATGAATAATAAACCTTTTATCATGAATAAGGAAATATAAAATAACAACTTTATTATTGCGTCTAGGGCATATTTCCTTCACTTAACACACACTCTTAGGGTAAGCTTCATGTTGATCTTGCGCAAGTTCGCAAATGTTTCTTATAAGTGTTCAATGAGGGTTGATTTGTCCTTGGTTTTGACCACTATATCATCCATATAGGCTTCCATGTTCTTGTACAACTATGGCTCAAAACCAATTTGAACTGCTCTTGTAAATGTTGAACCAACACTCTTTAGTTCAAAAGGCATGCGTACAAAGCAATACGTGCCACATGGAGTATTGTATGTGGTCTTTTCCTCATCTTGTTTTGACATAAATATTTGATGATATCCAGAGTATGCATTAAGGAATGAGAGCAAGTCATAGCCGGCAATGGAGTCCATAATCTGATCGAAGCGCGGCAACGGAAAGGATCCTTGGGACATGTTTTGTTGAGATCAAGGTAATCAATGCAAAGTCTCCACTTCCTATTTGCCTTGCGCACGACAACCGGATTTGCCAACCAGGTTGGATGTAGCACTCCTCTGACAAAACCCACTGCCTCAAGTTTCTTGATCTCTTCTGTTATGAACTATTGCCTTTCCAAAGCTTGCTTCCTGACCTTCTGCTTAACGGGCCGAGCATAAGGGTAGACAGCTAGGTGGTGCTTAGTTACCTCCCTGGGAACATCGGGGATGTCAGACGGTTGCCATGCAAACACATCTACATTCGCCCACAGGAAGGCAATGAGCGCACTTTCCTATTTGCTGACGAGGATGGCACCAACGGTGAAAGAACCGCCAGTGTCATCCTTCCTTGTTGGCACCTTCTTCATCATAGGTGGAGTGGCCTTGGGCTTCTTGCCGGTAGAGCTTTCCGGCAAGTCCTCAACGGGTGCGCAGCACTCCTTGGAGGTGCACTTCCTGGAAGTCTTGCTGGATGCCTTGCCGGTTTCTGGCTTTTCCTTTCACTGGCGGGAGATCTGGTCTTGACAAACTCTGCTGCCACCACTTCTCTATAGAGCTTGTCTACACATATAACTGCATCTTTCTTGTCGGAGTTGATGGTGATGACACCCATGGTCCCTTGCATCTTCAGGGTATTGTAGGCATAGTAGGATGCCACCATGGATTTGGCCAGGGCTAGGCGACCAAGAATCCCATTGAATGGCAAGGGGATCTTGACAACTTCGAACACAATCTTCTCGGTCCTGTAATTCAGCTCCCCGCCAAACGTCACCGGTAGCGTGATCATTCCTTTCGGTTGGCTCCTTCCTGGGTTGAATCCCTGAAATGTCCTGGTCTTTTTGAGATCTTCCTCTGGAATATGCAGCCTCTCGATCACCTCAGGGGAGATCAAGTTCACGTCAGCCCCACAGTCAACTAGTATTTTCGTGACTTTGAGGTTGCGTATTGTTGGTGAGACCAACAATGGCAAACACTCGACCACCGTTGTGCGGTCAGGGTGGTCCTCAGCATCCAAAATAATAGGTGTGTGAGACCACTTGAGGGGCCTTTGTGCCTCCATTGTCGGTTCCTCCGTGTTAACCTCATGTGCCCAGTGCTTGAGCTGGCAGTGAGAGAAGATGCACCCCTGTCAACGCACATGGCTTCAGTTTCCTTCTGGAATTCAGGTTCACTTGACTCGTCATCATCCTCATCCTCACTCTCTTCGTCCTCTTCTTTCTTCTCTCTGCCCCTGGGGGGCTTCTCTTTCTTCTGGTTAGCATTGTCGTGGCGTCCATCTCGATCGCCATGACCCTTCTTACCGGATCCACCTACACCATCCTAGCCCTTCTCCTTGTCCTGCTTCTCATACTAAGCCTTCTGTTTCTCAACTAGTTGTTCAACTTGACGGCACTCCTAGAGGTCGCGACCCTAGGTACAGTGAATCTTACTGTACGGCCCGTCAGATTTGCCGGTCTTCTCTCTTGCCACGTCAACCTGACAATTAGCACATGCAGCTGCTTCCTTGCCAGTGCCTTCCGCCTTGGTTTTCTTGGTGGGGCTGGAGTTGCCTGATCCTTCTACAGCCATAACTGATTTTCCTTTGCGCTTTCTATTGCGCCTTTGACCTTTCTTCCCCAGGGTGGCGGCGGCATCATCATTAGAGTCAACTTCAATGCCAACATCCTCCCCCGGAAGTATTCTCCCTTCCTCAGCCCGCGCACACTTGTCTGCCAATGTATAAAGCTCGTTGATAGTCTTTGGCAACCGTACATGCATTTTCTCCCGCACCTTATGATTGTGCATGTTCGTGTGGAACACGGCAATCATAGCTGCGGGGTGCACAACCGGGATGCTGCGGTGTACATGCTGAACCTCTGAATATACCTTCGCAGATCTTCCCCCTCCTAGAAATGGGAATTAATGTCAAACACCCTCCTACCGTCACTCGGCCGCAAACATTGAGATACCTGGTTTTTAAATTCTAGTAAATGCAAAACTCGTCTGAATTTCATGAAACTTGGCATGCTATCATGGAGCGGCATCATCATGCCGTGGTAAATTTTTTGTCACATTTGGGGCAGGTTTGGGGATATGCTTCTCACAAACTAGAGTTTCTAACAACAAGCATGATGGTTTCGGTAGGGAACGTCCCACCTTTGGGGATGAAATGACATCCATTGCCTCTTATTGCTTTCAAAAAAATCTCATGTCAACATAGAACAACAAGAGTTTTTGTCAATTTTTGGGATTTTTCGGGGTTCGTTTGGATATTTTATGCATTAATTGAGTTTTCAATGCATTTATGTGCATAATTCAAATTTGAACTACATGCACATGCTTTAATGCATATAAATTGGTTGAAAATTCAAATCTGTGTTCTTGGTTGCATGCTTAGGTCCCATGCAAGAAATGGGAATGAATGTCAAACACCCTACCAGCGTCACTCGGTCGCAAACATTGAGATACCTGGTTTTTAAATTCTAGTAAATCCAAAACTGGTATGAAATTCATGAAACTTGGCATGCTATCATGGAGCAACATCAACATGTCGTGGTAATTTTTTTCCCATTTGGGGCAGGTTTGGGTATATGCTTCTCACAAACCAGAGCTTCTCACAACAAGCATGATGGTTTGGGTAGGGAACGTCCCACCTTTGGGGACGAAACGATATCCATTGCCTCTTATTGGTTTCAAAAAAATTCTCGTGTCAACATAGAACAACAGGAGTGTTGTGTCAATTTTTGGGATTTTTCGGGGTTCGTTTGGACATTTTTATGCATTAATTGAGTTTTCATTGCATTTATGTGCATAATTCAAATTTTAACCATTCACGTGATGCCACATGTCTTAGTTTTAATGGCTGTTGATCGCAAATGTTTTAGAAAGAACACTCGTATGCAAAGTGAGAGCAGGATTTGTGCATCTCATCAACGCAAACGGTTCTTTTGGATGACCTGTATGCAACCAGTTACAAACAATTTGGTAAGATTTGCATCTGTCATATTGGGTTTGTTGCCATTTGTCAAACTAGAAAGATTGACATTTGTTGATCTAGTAACATTGCCATTTGTCAACCTTGTAACACTGCGATTTGTCAAAATATGAAGCTAAAATCACAAGCAATATCTAATTTTTGCAACTAAAATTCAATAATTAAGCATAGATGGAGGCGAGGAGGCGTGTTCAGCCGCGTGTGTGATACGTCTACGTCATATCTACTTTTCCAAACACGTTTGCCCTTGTTTTGGACTCTAACTTGCATGATTTGAATGGGACTAACCCGGACTGACCTTGTTTTCAGCAGAACTGCCATGGTGTTATTTTTGTGCAGAAATAAAAGTTCCCGGAATGACCTAAAATCCATGGAGCAACTTTTTGGAATTAATAAAAAATGTTGGCGAAAGAAACAGCCCTAGGGGGGCCACACCCTATCC
>NC_057810.1:371595610-371598448 GCF_018294505.1 Triticum aestivum | reverse complement strand
GCCCCCTGAAGCTCCACCGACCTCAACTCCAACTCCATATATTCACATTCGGGGAGAGAAAAATCAAAGAGAAGGATTCATCGCGTTTTATGATACGGAGCCGCCGCCAAGCCCTAAACTCTCTCGGGAGGGCTGATCTGAAGTCCGTTCTGGGCTCCGGAGAGGGGAATCCATCGTCGTCGTCATCATCAACCATCCTCCATCACCAATTTCATGATGCTCATCGCCGTGCGTGAGTAATTCCATCATAGGCTTGCTGGACGGTGATGGGTTGGATGAGATTTACCATGTAATCGAGTTAGTTTTGTTAGGGTTTGATCCCTAGTATTCATTATGTTCTGAGATTGATGTTGCTATGACTTTGTTGTGCTTAATGCTTGTCACTGGGGCCCTAGTGCCATGATTTCAGATCTGAACCTATTATGTTTTCATGAATATATGTGAGTTCTTGATCCTATCTTGCAAGTCTATAGTCACCTATTATGTGTTATGATCCGCTAACCCCGAAGTGACAATAATCGGGATACTTACTGGTGATGACCGTAGTTTGAGGAGTTCATGTATTCACTAAGTGTTAATGCTTTGGTCCGGTACTCAATTAAAAGGAGGCCTTAATATCCCTTAGTTTCCAATAGGACCCCGCTGCCACGGGAGGGTAGGACAAAAGATGTCATGGAAGTTCTTTTCCATAAGCACGTATGACTATATTCGGAATACATGCCTACATTACATTGATGAACTGGAGCTAGTTATGTGTCACCCTATGTTATAACTCTTACATGAGGAATCGCATCCGACATAATTATCCATCACTGATCCAATGCCTACAAGCTTTTCACATATTGCTCTTTGCTTAGTTACTTTATCGTTGCTGCTATTACAGTTACTACAAAACTGCTACTGTTACTTTTGCTACTATTAGCGTTACTTCCATACTACTTTGCTACTAAATACTTTGCTACAGATACTAAGTTATCTAGGTGTGGTTGAATTGACAACTCAACTGCTAATACTTGAGAATATTATTTGGCTCCCCTTGTGTCGAATCAATAAATTTGGGTTGAATACTCTACCCTCGAAAACTGTTGCGATCCCCTATACTTGTGGGTTATCAAGACTATTTTCTGGCGCCGTTGCCAGGGAGCATAGCTCTATTCTTTGAGTCACTTGGGATTTATATCTTCTGATCACTATGAGGAACATGAAAGACGAAAGAACTATGATTTTTCCCTCAACTACGAGGGGAGGTAAGGAACTGCCATCTAGCTCTGCACTTGATTCTCCTTCTGTTTTGAGTAAGCTTGCGACACCTAAACCTGCTTCTGCTATTAATTCTGATATGTCGCATGTTATTGATGATGCCACTTTTGCTATGCATGATACTTATGATGAAACTACTTCTATGCTTGATACTGTTGTGCCATTAGGTGAATTTCTTGATGAACAACTTGCTAGGGCTAGAGAGAATGAAACTATTGAAACTGATAATATTGATGAAAGTGATGATGAAGGTTCTCTCCCTAAATATGAATTGCCTGTTGTGCCTGAGGGTTATGTTATGGATGAAGAAACTGCTAGAGATTTTCTTGCTTGCAATGATAGATCTGATCTTAAGAAATTATTAGCTAAACTGAAAGAAAAGTCTCTGAATGCTAGAATGAAATATGACCCTGCTTTTGCTACTTCACCTATCTGTGTTACTGATAATGATTATGATTTCTCTGTCGATCCTGGGATAATTACTTTGGTTGAATCTGATCCTTTTTATGGCTATGAATCTGAAACTGTTGTGGCACATCTTACTAAGTTAAATGATATAGCCACCCTGTTCACTAATGATGAGAAAACTCGCTACTATTATATCCTTAAGATATTTCCGTTCTCATTAAAGGGGGATGCTAAAACTTGGTTTAATTCTCTTGATCCTGGTTGTGTGCGTAGTCCCCAGGATATGATTTATTACTTCTCTGCTAAATATTTCCCGGCTCATAAGAAACAAGCTGCTTTTAGGGAAATATATAATTTGTGAAAATTGAAGAAGAGAGTCTCCCACAAGCTTGGGGGAGGCTTCTCCGATTACTTAATGCTTTGCCTGATCATCCTCTCAAGAAAAATGAAATACTTGATATCTTTTATAATGGACTAACCGATGCTTCCAGAAAACACCTCGATAGTTGTGTTGGTTGTGTTTTCAGGGAAAGAACTATTGATCAAGCTGAATTGCTATTGAATAATATGTTGACTAATGAAAATAATTTGACACTTCCTGAACCAACTCCTAAGCCGACTCCAAAGAAAAGAGGTGTTCTATTTCTCAGTCCTGAAGATATGCAAGAGGCAAAGAAATCTATGAAAGAAAAAGGTATTAAAGCTGAAGATGTTAACAATTTACCTCTTGTTGAAGAAATACATGGCCTTAATATACCACCTATTGAAGAAACACATGGTCTTGATAACCCGACACAGGTAGTAAAGGTAAATTCTCTCTATAGATATGATAAAGTTGAAATCCCGTCTACTAAGTTTGCTAGCCAATGCTTGGATGAATTTGATGACTTTATGGCTAGACAAGAAAACTTCAATGCTTATGTTGGTAGATGTCGGGGGAAACTGATCCACGAACACCTATGGGGCCGGCGGACTGGGCCCCTTTCGGTTCGGTGGGGGGGGCGGAGATCACACGAAGAGCAGATCGAGGCGAAGCACACGAGCAGTTTACCCAGCTTCGGAGCTCTCCGGAGAGATAACACTCCTACTGTTGCTTGTCTGGTTGTATTATCTTGTGTTCTTGCTCCAGAGAGAGAGCCTATGTCGGGGGAAACTGATCCACGAACACCT
>NC_057810.1:371594166-371595312 GCF_018294505.1 Triticum aestivum | reverse complement strand
CGCATGAAGAGCAGATCGAGGCGAAGCACACGAGCAGTTTACCCAGCTTCGGAGCTCTCCGGAGAGATAACACTCCTACTACTGCTTGTCTGGTTGTATTATCTTGTGTTCTTGCTCCAGAGAGAGAGCCTAGTGTTTTTCTGGGTTCCGAACTAGTCGAACTTCGCGAACCAGTCAAACCGAACCCCCTCTACGTTGCGCATGGGCCTCCTTTTATACGCTAAAGGGGTCACCGATAGGTGGCAACGCAGAGAAGGGTACAAATGTAAAAAGTGAGGTGGTTGGTACAGTTACTTGTACAGTGCACCCTACCTAACCCTGACGGCAGGGGACAAGGGCATTAAATGCCCGTCTAAGTCGCCCGAATAGTGCAGAAAAGGACCGTTAGGGGCGCCACCGTTCGCCACGATGGCGATCTTGTCAGCTTCGCATGCCAATGCACACCGCTGGCTGCACAGCCTCCCGCCACACGCGCCTGGAGAGGCCCCCAAAGCGACACGTTGGTGGATGCACTGGAGCGTGGGCACAGAGTGGCCGCCTGCCGCGACAAGCGCCTTGCCGCTGCTGCTATCTTGTCGGGTCCGGAAGCTTGTCGCTCACCGGGCTTCGAGGTACTTTGGTTGGTCTTCCCGGCAAGCTCCTCTTGCTGGGGCCTTGTTGCCTTGCCGGAGCGCGTGGCGCGTCGCGGCAAGTTCCTTGGAGTGCCTCGGTTGGCCTTCCCGGCAAGCTCCTCTTGCCGGGGCCTTGTCTCCTGAGCTTAAATACTTTGTTCTTGAATGGCTCCAAGGGAACCACGGAGGATCTTGGCGTTCGCCCGCAAGCCTTGCCGCGGGGTGCTGCAACTGCCCGTGCACAAGTTCGGGGTACTAGGGTACCCCTATTCTAGTACACCGACAGGAGCCCCTGGGCCTGGGCCAGACACGATGCTGAGCGCTGTTGGGCCAGGCCCAAGACAGGGCACGGGCACACGCGGACTGGGCCACGCCTAATCTCGCTCTCTATCCACCGCGCTCTCCCCTAACAGCACGCGTTGAATGCGGCATCGTGGGAGAGATCGTGGGTGGTTCTTTATTCGGAAGGGCGAAACGTCCGCCCCGTCCCTCTTTATAAGCAGAGGAAACAGGGGCAGTTCGTTCCCCCTCGCTG
>NC_057810.1:371458218-371593884 GCF_018294505.1 Triticum aestivum | reverse complement strand
CGAAAGCCGACAAGGGAAAGGGCGTGAAGTCGGCCGAGGCGCAGCGGCTCGCGGCGCTGCGGAAGGAGCGGGCGATCTTCTCCCCCCAGCTCGGCGTGAAGGAGCTGAGGGAGTACTTCTACCTCTTTTGGGCGACGGAGACGCGGGCGCATCCGCGCACGAGGGTACTCCCGGCCGCTGCCTCGGAACTGGCTCCAAACGGGTACCCATTCCTCGCGCTGTTCTTCCATTGCGGGCTCTGCCCGCCCTTCTCGGAATTCTTCTGTGATATCATGAACACCTACGGCTTCCGCCTCCTTGATTTCACCCCCAACGCCATTCTGACCATGGCAGTTTTCGCACATTTGTGTGAAAACTTTGTCGGAGTCCACCCCAATGTTGCCCTTTTCCGCCACTTCTTCATACCTCGGGTAGAGAGAGGAGAGCCGCTTGCCGGAGGGATCGCCTGGATCTCGAGAGTCGGCAAGAAGGAGGCGTACTTGGAGGGTGAGCTCCGTAGCAAGTGGGAGGAGTGGAGAGCGGAGTGGTGCTGGATCGTCGAGGAGAATCTGCAGCCCTTCACCGCCGTGCGCCAAGCTCCAATAGTGCGCGGCAATGACTGGAGCAACATGGCCCCGGAAGACGAGAGGCTGAAGATCGCCATTACTAGGATCCTTCGCCTCAGGCTTGCCGGGCTCACTGTAGGCGCTGTAGGCGCAGATTTCCTCCGCCGCCGCATCGCCCCCCTGCAGGAGAGGAGGAGGCCCGCCTGGGAATTCAAGAACTCGGCGGACATCATGAGGCTGCGGCCGGGCCTCAACTACAACTTCACCGTCTTGGAGCTGGATGCAATGCTCCTGGAGTTGTTCAAACGCGACCCCCAGCACCCATTCACGCTGCCAAGGGGCGTCGTTCCATTGTGCAACAATTCTTCGCTCGACCGGATCCGCGCCATGATGCCGTTGTGCGATTCACACGGAATCGTTCCAACTTGGCAAGAGCCTGCGGATGACATCGTGCAAGCGTTCTTCGACAACTTGGAAGAAGTGCCGGTCCACGCTGACGAGCAGAAGAGCCTCACCCGTGACACCACCGACGAGGAGCTGCAGCGCATCGCCACTAGGGCGGAAGAGGTTGCGGCCGTAGCTGCCGCGGGCGCGTTCAGGTTCACTGTGGAGGAGGCGAAGGCTGCAGAGGTGGCAAACCTCGCCGAGCGCGCGGAGTTCATTGGCAAGGAAGAGCCTGCCGGTTCTGAAGCTGAGCCGAGCAAGGCCGGCGAGGAAGAGCCCGAGCCTTCAGAAGGCTTGCCGCAGGCGGAGCCCCCGGCCCCGCCAAGAAGGCGTCTTCGCAGGGCCGCGGACGTAGCGGGGCGGCAGCCGGGTCAACAGCCGCCAAGCCGTGCGACACGCTCTACCGCGGCAAGCAATGTTGCCGCGGGAGCGCCTAACGCAGCAGCGGCAACTGGAGCGGGATCTTCCCGGGCCACCGCCACCGCCCCCGCCAAGCGGGCAAGGGATCCTACTCCTCCGCCTCCCCGCGCCAGAGGGGGGCCGGACTTCGACCTTTCCGCGCTTAGCTCCGACGAGGAGGAAGAAGAGTAAGTTTCTTTGGTGCTCTTGTAGTTCTTCAATCTTGCTGTTTTTATCTTGTATCTGACTTGCTTCAATCTGGACTCTTTCTTTTCAGGACGCTGGCCCAGAGAGCAGCGAAGAGGGCCAAGGCCGCGGTGATTATCATCGAAGATGACCCCATCGTGTCAGCAGGAGGTGGGTCCGAGACCACCTTGACGGACCCGGCAACCACTCCTCAAAGCAGCCCCCAGCGCAGCCCCCAGCGTAAGTTCATAGTTAGCTTTCTGCTGTCAGGCGCGCATAAGTGCTGTTTCCTTTGTTGATATCTTGCTTGTTGATTTGTGTAGGAGCAGAGCAGCCATATCAGGAGCGCCCGGAAGCTGGTCCCAAAGTGCCATCTGCTTCGACTATGCCGCTAAGGGAGGAGTTCCCGGTAAGGGAGCGCTCTCCGGCAAGGGAGAACTGTCCGGCAAGGGGCAGCACCGTCGATCCTGCGGCGGCCGAGACCGCAACTGCAGACCTTGGCACAGGTAATTCACTTGCCCAAAAATTTTCCCTTGGGTTCTTCTTCTTCTGATTTTCTTCTCTTGGATTTTTGATTGATTTTTCTCCCTTCTTCGTTCTTCAGACCCATCTGCTACTGAGCCAAAGGAGACAGAGGGCGCCGGCGAGGAAGGGGCCGATGCTGATGAGACCGCCGGCGAGGAGGCCGCCAAGGCTGCCGCCGCAGAAGCCGGCGAGGGGTCGGGCGATCGCACTGACGACCCTGAGGCTGCAGGAGCGCCAGGCGCTGCGCCGACCGCCGATCCCTCTGCCGCTTCTGCAGAGCCGGGCTCCGAGGAGCCCCAGCCCGGCGCCTACTTGAAGGCCGGTGACGATATCTTCATCAAGCTACCCTGGGCGTCGAGCTCCAGGGCGCCGGTCGAGGGGGAAACTTTCGATGAGGAGGTGCTTGCCTCTGCTGGACTGTCGTTGGTCGACGCGCCCAGCAGCAGCAGTGGCGAGCCTGAGGAGGAGCAGCTGCTGCGGAAGCTGGTGTCACTCTACCGCGCCCGACAAGCCAAACTGGCTTCCCGGGAAGCGCTTGTCACGAAGGCGGGAGTTGACATGGAGAAGCGCGCGGAGGAGCTCCGAGGCCACAATCAAGAAGCTCTCCGGTCCCTGGCATAGGAGCGGGAGCGACTCGACAAGGAGCGCACGGCCTTCCTTCTCGAGAAGGCCGAAGCTGAGGAGGAACAAAGGCTGGCCGCCGAGAAGCAGTCCGCGCGAGAAGGCGAATTGGTGCAGCGGAAGGCCAACCTCGACAGCTACGAGGAGGAGCTCGCCGAGCGCAAGCAAGCACTTGGCGGGGCGCTCGAGGAAGCAAAGGACGCTGCCGCGATCGCAGGGGCCGCCAAGAAAGAGCTAGAGGAGAAGGTGGCGCAGCTGGAGGCCAATATCGGGAAGAGCGGCGAGGAGCTTGCCGCGCTCAAGCGTGAGCGTGAGAAGGATGCTGCCGCCCACGGTGAGCTGCAAGGTCTTCTCGCTGAGAGGGGCAAGGAGCTCAGCGCCGCCAAGGATTCCAATGTAGACCTGGAGTTGAAGCTGGCCACACTGATGCAGACGCTGGAGGCCGCCAAGGAGCGGGAGAAAACCTTGTCGGAGAAGGTCAAAGCTGACAAGGCGCTGCTGGAGAGCATCGCAGTTACCCAGAACTCGTTCAGAGACACTATGGAGCACTGGACCGAGGGTCTGGTGAATATTGCCGCAGTCATCAACGAGGAGCTGGCGCAGCTGGGGATGGAGGACTTTGGGTATCCCTCCGACGAGAATCTCCAACCCAGTGCCAAGCTCAGCCTGTTCTTCAAGGGCGTGGCGACGGCACTCCAGCGGCTCTGGGAGAGGATCCCAAAGCAGCTGGCCGACGAGTCATGCAAAATCTGCGCTGGGGTTCTCCAGAAGGTGCTGATGAAGGTGGCCTTCCGCAATCCAGGCCTCAGCTTCACCAACGTCCTCAAGTCCTTGCCGCCAGACGCTGATCGGGATGCACTCAAGGCCCTTGTCTCACCTATTGTGGACAAGGTGAGCGAGATCAAGAGGGTTGAGGGCGACCGCGTAGACTAGGCCGCCAATTTCTTCTTTTCCCTTGTCGCTGCTAATCATGTTATTAAAACAGTCTGTTAGAGCTGCGACAAGTTATCTTGTAATATAACTTTATTTCTGTTATCAATTGCTATGTTATTTCCTCTACTAGATTCTTTCCTTTGTATGTTTTTACCCTACGCTTCTAGGGAACTTGTCGGCTCAGGCGCCCGAGCCGCGAGCGCTGAGTGCAGAACTTCAGCAGCCTGCTGGCGGCGCTGCTTCCGACAAGAAACCTTGTCGCGACTAGATGCAGCACACTTAAGTTGTTGAGTGGACGCGACACAAAGTAAGGGCGCAACTAGCCATGAGTTGGTTCCTCCGCGCACAGGTTTTCCATACAAAGCAGGGTCGTTCGAGGAAGATAACTCAAAAAATTTAAAAATTGATTGCTCAAACTTTGGCAACTTACCTTTTCTGTCGTTTGCTTCCCGGCAAGGCAGAACTTTGCTTGAACGACGCCTGGTCCATACCACAATATTCTCCTTCCCCCCGGCAAACTTGTGTGCGAGGGAACCTTCTTTTCCTTTGTTGAAAAAGAAGAAAGAAGAGAAAATAATGATATGGAGCCCTTCGGCTCGTTATTGCTTACCGGATGTAGGTGCTGCACAAAGTGTCAGATAACGCATGCAAGAAAGAAACTAATGCATGAAATGGACAAGTTGTGCGGAGCACATGGGGTTTTACTTATGCACGGGATCTGTGCCCGGCTTTGTACAAAGGATTACATGCAACAGCGGCAAGACTTGTACAAAAGGTGGTTGCCGGAACGGGTTCCGGCAACCATGCCCTATGGGAAAAACTTACGAAGATGTTCTATGTTCCAGGAGTTGCTCACCGGAATGCCATCTTCGGTCTCAAGGCGGACAGCGCCGGGCCTTGTGACTTGTTTCACCCGATAAGGGCCTTCCCACTTCGGCATCAACTTGTTGGAATTCTTGGCGGACTGAACGTGCCTAAGAACAAGGTCGCCTTCCTCGAAGCTTCTGGCCTTAACTTTGCGGCTATGGTAGCGGCGCAAAGCTTGCTGGTATCGAGCAGCTCGTACAGCAGCCTGAAGACGATCTTCCTCAAGGAGCAGCGCATCGTCTTGTCGCAGCTATTCTTGCTCAAGCTCATCATAAGCGAGCACTCGAGGCGATCCGTATACGAGTTCCGTGGGGAGAACTGCCTCTGCTCCATAGACTAGAGCAAAAGGTGTCTGGCTAGTGGCTCGATTTGGCGTCGTTCTGATCGACCAAAGAACCATCGGCAGCTCCTCGATCCAGTTTCTTCCGCACTTGCACAGCCTGTCGAAAGTTCTGGTCTTGAGTCCGCGCAGCACTTCAGCATTTGCCCTCTCTGCATGACCGTTGCTTCTCGGATGAGCAACAGAAGCGAAGCAAACCTTGGCGCCAAGGTCTTGGACGTACTGCATGAAGGTGCGACTCGTGAATTGCGTGCCGTTGTCGGTGATGATCCTGTTAGGGATCCCGAAACGGCAAACAATTGACCTGAAGAACTTGACTGCTGACTGTGCTGTCACCTTCCTCACTGGCTGCACTTCCGGCCACTTTGTGAACTTGTCGATTGCGATGTACAAGTACTCAAAGCCCCCGACAGCTCGGGGGAAAGGGCCGAGGATATTGAGCCCCCAGACCGAAGATGGCCAGGATAAAGGGATCGTTTGGAGAGCTTGAGCTGGCTGGTGTATCTGTTTGGAGTGGAATTGGCACGCTTCACACTTGGTTACTTGTGCAGTTGCATCCTGGAGGGCTGTCGGCCAAAAGAAACCTTGCCGGAAAGCTTTGCTGGCAAGTGCTCTTGCGCCAATGTGGTGGCCACATATGCCTCCATGTATCTCTGCCAACAGCTTTTGTCCATCTTCCCGGCAAATACACTTCAATTTCGCACCATTGAGTCTTCTTCTGTACAGTATGCTATCGACAAACTGGTACATACTTGACTGCCGGGCTACTTTTTCCGCTTCTTCTTGCTCTTCGGGAAGTTCTCTTGTCTGAAGGAAATAGACAATCTGCTGTGCCCATGCTGGAGCTTGTGGCTAGACAACAAGGACTAAAGGCACATCTGCTGCTGCGGGAACATCCGCTTCTACGGCAAGGACTTGCGGCCCTGCCGGAGCTTGATGTTCCCCGGCAAGCTTGCCGGAGCAAAACTTGTCGGGAGCGTCTGCTTCAACGGAACAAACCATAAGGCTTGCCAGAGCAGACTGCCCCTCAGCATCCTTGGTGTTGATCTTGGGGACTTTCTTGGCGGCGGCTTCGGGGAGCTCTGCCGGAAAGTAGTCACCAGAAACCAACTTCCTCTTCTTGCTTTGTCCAGTTGATGGTGAAGGTACCACCAGCGCCGTCCTCCTTGGCGGACACCTTCTTGGTCTCAGGTGGAGCTGCCATTGCCTTCTTACACTTGCCGGTGGAGCTCGATGGTGCGTCCTCGATGATAGCGCAGCACTCCGAAGAGGTGCGCTTGCCGGAGTGGGCATCAGAGCTCTTGCCGGACTTGGTCTTCTTCTTCCCCCCCCCCCCGGAGCTTCAGCGGCAAGTGTCTTGCGTTCTGCTACGGCTGTTGCTTCCCGGTAGATCTTGTCGGCACCGATAAGAGCATCCTTCTTGTCGTCAGGGACAGAGATGACACTTATAGGGCCTGGCATTTTCAGTACGTTGTATGCATAGTGAGAGGCTGCCATGAACTTGGCGAGTGCCGGATGGCCAAGGATTCCATTGTAAGGTAATGGAAAGTCAGCAACATCAAATGTGACCCTCTTAGTCCTGAAGTTCAGCTTGCTGCCAAATGTTACCGGCAACATGATCTTTCCCTTCGGCTTGCTTCTTCCCAGGTTGATTCCTTGAAATGTACCGGTCTCTTCGAGCTCGCTGTCAGGGATCTGGAGTTTCTGGAGCACCGCGGAGGAGATCAGGTTCAAGCCGGCCCCGCCGTCAACTAGCATCTTAGTGACCTTGAGGTTGCGGATTGTTGGTGAAACCAACATCGGCAAGCACCCGACCGCAGTTATGCGATCAGGGTGGTCCTCAATATCAAAGATGATAGGCGTGCTGGACCATTTTAGAGGCTTGCGTGACTCGACGGGTGGTTCTGCTGCATTAACTTCCCGCACCCACTGCTTGAGCTGGCGGTGCGAGGTGTGCAGAGAAGTACCACCGTCAACGCACAGGACCTCTGTGGCTTTCTGGAACTCCTGCTCATCAGTCTCCTCATCATCCATGTCTTCATCGTCGTCGTCGTCTTCATCCTTGTCGCGGCCGCGAGGAGGTCTGTCTCCTTGCCGCTGCTTGGCCTTGCCGCGGCGTCCTCCTCGGCCGGGACGTTTCTTGCCGGATCCCCCAGCACCTTCCTGGGCCTTCTCCTTGTCGCGCCGCTCGTATTCAGCTTTCTGTTGCTCAACAAGCTGCTCGACTTTCTTACAGTTCTGGAGATCATGGCCCTTGGTGCGGTGGATCTTGCAATACTGCTTGTTGGTGCCGTCCTGCTTGTCGGTGACCGCCACCTCCGCGGCAACCTCCTTGCCGGAGTCACCAGCTTTGGCTTCCTTGGCGCCACCACCGTTGCCGGACTGCTCAACAACTAGCACCTCTTTGCCTTTCCTCCTTCTGTTGTTCCGATGCCGGTTTTTCCTTGTCAGGGCAGCATCTTCACTGTTAGATCCTCCCGCTCCTACACTCTCTCCGGGGAGTCTCCTCCCTTCCTCAGCACGTGCACACTTGTCGGCCAGTGCATATAACTCACTGACGTCCCTGATCTTGCACATCGCCATTTCCTCCCGCATCCTGCGGTTTCGCACGTTCTGATGGAACGCGCTGATCACCGCGGCAGGGTGGACGTCTGGGATGTTGTGCTGCACACTGCTGAATCTCTTAATGTACTTGCGCAGGGGCTCTCCTTCCTTCTGGGCGAGCAGATGAAGATCACTCTCCTGGCCATGAGGCTTGTGTACGCCTGTGAAGGCGCCAACAAACTGATGGCACAGATCAGCCCAAGAGGATATGGAGTTGTCCGGCAAGTGCATGAGCCAGGACCTGACGTTGGGCTTGAGTACCAGCGGGAAGTAGTTGGCAAGGATCTTGTCATCCCGTCCCCCAGCAGCCTGCACCGCAATGGTGTAAATGCTGAGGAACTCCGATGGATGCGTCTTGACATTGTACTTCTCCGGTACATCTGGCTTGAAGCTCTTCGTGCTGGGCCACTGGACTTGCCGCAGCTCACGAGTGAACGCAGGGCAACCTACCGCGTACGGCAGATCGCCTGGTTCCCCTGGCGCATGCATGTAAACAGAGGGCCCAGCGCGCTTGTCGGATTGATGTCGCGCTTCTCTTCGGCGCTCGATGCGAGTTCGAGCGTCTTCTTGTTGTCGATCATGAAGAACTTGGCGCTGATCACGATGAGCTCGTGGATCCGAAGATGCGGTGGAGTCGCTGTTGAGGTGGATCCGGCGAGTCGGTGATCTTGGCCTTCGGGGTGGTGATTGCATGGTAGTTGCACCTCCACCCGTTTCATCGCCACCGGCTCGCGCCCGGCAACCCTGCCGCGGCGGCGACGCGCTCGGCCACCGTGGAGTGTCTCTGTTGGCGTAGCCAATGAGACTCTGAATGGTGGCCCTCCATTCGTCGATCTTGTCCGACGTCGGAGGGTAATCTAGGAGAAGTTGAGCTCGCGCCAAAGCTTCTGCTGGAGTGGTGGGTGGCAGTGGCGGACGGCGCGAGGAGCGGGACATGCTCGGACTTCTAACTATGTTAGAAGGAGCAGTATCCCGTCTAGGCGACCGTGCCCCACTCGTGCCAGCACGCTGGCGTGCATGCTGGTCTTGAGCGCCCCGAGATCCACCAGCTTGGTCTTGGCCTATCATGCATATGGCACTGCAAGTGCCATGATGCTGTTGGTCTTGCGCCTCCTGAGAGTGGCGTGGAACATGTACAGTCGCCGAGGTTTGTGCAGCCTTGTTCATGGACCTGGCAGCATCATAAGCTTCCTCGTCGACGTCCATTCTTCCGCCGGCGTCCATTCCACCACCCATTTGCTCCAACAGTGGCGGAAGTGACGTGGACGGAGCGACTGCCGTCGAAGTCTTCTTCTTCGGTGGCATGTTGATGAAGGGAATGAAGATCTAGCTCGTGTGAATGCCGGATCAGGTTCACACAATCTCGACGCACCCCCTACCTGGCGCGCCAAAGATGTCGGGGGAAACTGATCCACGAACACCTATGGGGCCGGCGGACCGGGCCCCTTTCGGTTTGGCGGGGGGGCGGAGATTGCACGAAGAGCAGATCGAGGCGAAGCACACGAGCAGTTTACCCAGCTTCAGAGCTCTCCGGAGAGATAACACTCCTACTGTTACTTGTCTGGTTGTATTATCTTGTGTTCTTGCTCCAGAGAGAGAGCCTAGTGTTTTCTGGGTTCCGAACTAGTCGAACTTCGCGAACCAGTCGAACCGAACCCCCTCTACGTTGCGCATGGGCCTCCTTTTATACGCTAAAGGGGTCACCGACAGGTGGCAACGCAGAGAAGGGTAAAAATATAAAAAGTGAGGTGGTTGGTACAGTTACTTGTACAGTGCACCCTACCTAACCCTGACGGCAGGGGACAAGGGCATTAAATGCATGTCTGAGTCGCCCGAACAGTGCAGAAAAGGACCGTTAGGGGCGCCACCATTCGCCACGATGGCGATCTTGTCAGCTTCGCATGCCACTGCGCACCGCTGGCTGCACAGCCTCCCGCCACGCGCGTGTGGAGAGGCCCCCAGAGCGACACGTTGGTGGATGCGCTGGAGCGTGGGCACTGAGTGGCCACCTGCCGCGGCAAGCGCCTTGCCGCTGCTGCTATCTTGTCGGGTCCGGAAGCTTGTCGCTCACCGGGCTTCGAGGTACTTTGGTTGGTCTTCCCGGCAAGCTCCTCTTGCCGGGGCCTTGTTTCCTTGCCGGAGCGCGTGGCGCGTCGCGGCAAGTTCCTTGGAGTGCCTCGGTTGGCCTTCCCGGCAAGTTCCTCTTGCCGGGGCCTTGTCTCTTGAGCTTAAATACTTTGTTCTTGAATGGCTCCAAGGGAACCACGGAGGATCTTGGCGTTCGCCCGGCAAGCCTTGCCGCGGGGTGCTGCAACTGCCCGTGCACAAGTTTGGGGTACTAGGGTACCCCTATTCTAGTACACCGACAGTAGACAATTGAAAAGTAATGCTTATATGATTGGATACTAGAGTGATTATATGTCTAGAGTTAAGAATGAACTTAAACTTATTAGTAAACATGCTTCTATGGTTACCACTCAAGTAGAAGAAGTGCTTAAGGCTCAAAATGATTTGCTCAATGAATTAAATGATAAGAAAAATGATAATGCTGTTAGAGTTATGACAAGAACGGGTAAAATGACTCAGGAACCTTTGTATCCTGAGGGCCACCCTAAGAAAAATGAGCAAGATTCTCATAGAACTAATGTTGATGCACCTAGTCCTTCTAAGAGGAAGAAAAAGAAAAATGATAGGACTTTGCATGCTTCTAGTGAACCTGTTGTAGACACACCTGAGAATCCGAACGATATTTCTATTTCTAATGCTGAAACACAATATGGTGATGAACATGAACCTAGTGATAATGTTAATGATGATGTTCATGTTGATGCTCAACCTAGCAATAATAATGATGTAGAGGTTGAACCTGCTGTTGATCTTGATAACCCATAATCAAGGAATCAGCGTTATGATAAGAGAGACTTTGTTGCTAGGAAGCACAGTAAAGAAAGAGAACCATGCGTTCAGAAACCCATGCCTTTTCCTCCTAAACCATCCAAGAAAAAAGATGATGAGGATTTTGAGCGCTTTGCTGAAATGATTAGACCTATCTTTTTGCATATGCGTTTGACTGATATGCTTAAAGTGAATCCTTATGCTAAGTACATGAAAGATATTGTTACAAATAAAAGAAAGATACTGGAAGCTGAAATTTCCACCATGCTTGCTAATTATACTTTTAAGGGTGGAATACCAAAGAAACATGGAGATCCAGGAGTACCGACTATACCATGCTCCATTAAAAGAAACTATGTTAAAATTGCTTTATGTGATCTTGGATCCGGTGCTAGTGTTATGCCTCTCTCTTTATATCGTGGACTTGAATTGAATAAGTTGACACCTACTGAAATATCTTTGCAAATGGCCGATAAATCAACTGCTATACCTGTCGGTATTTGTGAGGATGTGCCTGTTGTGGTTGCAAACATTACTATCTTAACAGACTCTGTTATTCTTGATATTCCTGAGGATTATAGTATGTCGATTATGCTTGGTAGACCCTTTTTGAATACTGCAGGGGCTGTTATTGATTGCAACAAAGGCAATGTCACTTTTCATGTTCATGGTAATGAGCATACGGTACACTTTCCGAGGAAACAACCTCAAATTCACATTATCAATTCTACTGGAAAAATTCCAACTATTATTATTGGAGGTTTTGAATTTCCTCTTCCTATTATCAAGAAGAAATATGATATTCTTATTATTGGGGATGTGCATATCCCCGTTGAGGTAACCTAGTGTTATTCGAAATTTCTCTGGTTCCATGTTATTAGGAATGAGTTTGTTAACAAGACTTGATCAACCTTGTTAGTAGATTACTTTTGATGAGCATGAGATGGACAAAGTTAGATAGCACAACCTTCTGTACCCTCCTTTTAATTTCTGTTATTTAGATTAAATAAAGTTAAAGTAGTATTTTCTGTCTGTTTTCTGATTTATCCATGCAATTAAAAAATACCCCGAAAATAGAAGTTATCCAAATGCTCTGAAAATTAAATATGATTTTTTTCTAGAATATTTGAGAATATCAGGCACTGAGAACACAGCAGGGGGAGCAAGCACCTGGCCACGAAGGTCCAGGGCACGTGTAATGCCCCAGATTCGATGCGCCAGGTGTCTTCTAGTTATCCGTCGTAGTTGCCTTGTCATTTGCTTGCATGTTGCATTTTGCCATGTCATCATCTGCATTTCATCTACATGTTTTTCAAAACTTGCATCCGTTCGGGTTCCCCCGGTTCTCTCCATTGCCCGTTCGGAGTCCAGACCACACTCGCATGCGCCCGCGGCACCTCCGAAATATTATTTTATAAGTGGCATAAAAATGTTCTCGGAATGGGGTGAAAGTTGGCGTGCGGTCTTATTATAGTGTAGGTAGACCGCCTGCAAAATTTCATCGCATTCGGAGTCCGTTTGATAGCCCAACCCTCATCTGTAGAGGCACCATTGCCGGTTTATTCGTCGGACGTTTTGGTCTCCGAAACTGCCGCCGGGCCGCTCTTCTTTCTTCTCTTCTCAGCCCAATGCCTCTCCACAGCCCACTTGCAGCCCAGCTACCCTCCCCCCCCCCACCTCCATTCCGGACCATCAGATCATGATCGAAGGGTCGAGAAACCCCCCAAAACTCCCCTCGAACCCTAACCTCCCCTATATATACACCCCTTCCTTCCAAAAATGGGCAACCCTAGCCTTCCCCTACCCCTAGACCCCCCCTTCCTCGGGATCCCCGCAGCCGCTAGCCGCCTCCACCTCAAAATCCGTCGTCGGCCACATCACGGGCGCCACTTGACAGCGCCCCATTGGCCAGCCGCCGCTGTGCAACCTCCCTCACCCAACCGGAAGGCGCCATGCGTCTCCCGTGCCCCCGCAGCCCTCCATCTACCTCCCACGGCCCTGCAGGCCCAGGCGCAGCCCGCCCGGGCCTGAGCCGCCACTACCCCAGCCCGTAGGCGCTCGCCCGCGCCCAGCGCCCGCTCCCCTCGTCCCCGAGCCAGGAGGGCTCGCCGCGCCCGATCCGCCCGGCGCCGGCGACCGCTGCTGCCGCCCGCCGACTCTCGCCGATGCAGTGCTCCGCCACTAGACCCGCGTGCCTCGCCGCCGCCGCCGGGCTTCGCCCCGCGCCCCACAGCAGCTCGTGCCCGCTCGCCCCGAGCGATCCAGATCGACCCCGTCGTCCTGTCACCTCATCGCCGTGAGCCGCCACCGGCCGGAGCTCACCGTGGTCCGCGCCCCGCCGACCACCCCCCCCCCCCGGTGCCATCCTGTCGTCGTCCTCCGACCCCGCCATCGCCGGACCTCGCCTCGGTCGCCGCCGTTCCCTTCCTCGATCCAGTCAACCAGATCAGGAGGAGCACGAAGCCGCCGCGTGGGCCCCACGTCGGCCGGCCCAGCCGTGACCCTGATCCGGCCCACGTCGCCTCGGCCCAACCCCGGCCTGCCTCCTCCCTCGTCATGGGCCGAAGCCCAGGGTGAGCAGCCCCTATCCTCCGCCCCGTGCATCGAATAGTTATATAGCGCCTTTCGTTTTTTTCCCAGAAAAACTGCCAAGTCCCTAGATTCTTGTTTTATGTGTGCATCTTCATACTGCCATAACATCATGTGTGCTGCTCCATTTTGCACGTGCAATATATCGAAATGTTCATTGTGAGATGCTATTCATTTTGTTCCATTGTCCCATGCTGGTTTGAGTTCATCCTGATGCCCAAATCGTCATTGCAAAAGTGTTATATGATGTTAACTGTTGTCTGTTAATAGAACTTGGTCATTTGTCTTTTTCATTAGATTTTATGTGTGCATCCTATGAGCTTGATGTCTACATGAGTTTTGAGCTACATCATGTCGTCTTTATAGTAGTGCAATCCATGTATTTTTTTGAGTCTTGTAGTGAGTGAATCAAGCTCATAAAGTAGGGTACTTGTTGTTGCTGTTTTGCTAGGCTGAATCTGCTATATCATGATGCTACGTAAACCTGCTCCTACAAGTCATTCTATGCATAATCTGGAGATGTTCACTAAGGATGTTTTGTTATAAATGTAATGGTCTATCCATACATGCCCATGGTTTTATTTATAGCCTCCTGTAGCTTGTTGTAATCTTGCTCTCAAATTGCTAAATAATGTTGTTGTCATCCTGTCAACATTAAGTTCAGTTCTGCCATTAGCTTTGCTAGTGATCCATGCACCCTAAGAACTTGCTATTGCCATTCTTAGCTTCACAAACATGTATTCTTACTGTTGGCTACCTTTTCATGCCATGTATTCCTCTGTGGTGAGTGGTACAAGCTCACCAACATGCCTACTTATCGTGTTCCTGCCATGTCTTGACTCTGTCATATCATTTGCCATGTTTGCATGGATGCTACCATATTTTCTGTTGATATTTGGGATAAGTTAAGTAAGGGAGTTTTGTTCTTTGTCTTTAGTACTAGCATGGCATGCCTTTGTTTGCCATGTTAAGTTCCACTAACATGTTGTTTGATAGCTCTAAACTTTGCAACCTGATGTTATTTCTGTTAAGTCTGAAACTGTTATAATTTGCAACCTTGTCATGTCCTTTTGAGCATGTTATAGTGTTTTCTGGAGATAGCTCAATGTTCATGTTTTGTCATACTTTACTTGTACTTCTTGCCCATGCCTTTTGTTCTTATTTTAACGTGCTGTAGCATATAAGTTTGATGCTTGCAAGATGCCTAGTTGCTGTTTTGGACAGCTTGTCCTTTAAACTTGTTTCATGTGTATGTTGGAAATATATTAGAAAACCAAATAATCGGCCTACGGATCAAGTTCCCATGATCACTATGAAGACTATGTATACAAGCTTAGATCTGATCTTACCAACAACGAGTTGCAGTGAAAAAAAGTTGGTGAAAATCATCTTGAAGTCCCCCGAACCATCCCACTAACAGTTCACTCGAATAAGAATTGGACACACGATCCCTCTATGGATTGCATGCATACGACACTAGTGATCCAACAGCGTTTCACCGTCTAGACACTACATAGAAACACTTCCTTGATGATGCGCTTTGTCACAGTAGGTCACGTTTTCTGTTATGTATATACATCCGTGACAATTTTAGGACCAAATGAAGATAGTCTTACCTGTGTTGTCATAGAAGCGTTTCATGACAATAATCCATTTATCATCACGAAAATGTTCACTTCCACGATGATAAATTATGCGTCATGGAAGTGATTTCGTCAAGGGTAATCGACATTTGGTAGAGACTATAACGGGTCGCCGTTAAGCTATCGGTGCCAGTTTTGGATCTAATACCCGTTAACATCCCCGACCAATGACGATTTTCCACGTGTCAATTTATCATTCGTCAATGGAACCACGTGAGAGCTCTGCATTGAGACAGATGTCATCCATCCAATGGACAAGACGCGCCTATGAAACTTCAACACGTGGCAAGGCCAAATAGTGGCCCATTTAGGTTAGAAAGGCCAACCCATTAACGACCTACTTGCAAATGGCCCATTTACAACCACGATCCATAAGGACGGTATTGATTCGATCAATCACTGGCCTGTTTCCCATTGAGCAATATTGCGGCCCATCGTCAGTTTCGGCCCATTAACAGTCCGCTATGTATGTGGGACCAATTACGGTCTGGTGTATTCTCACCTGTCAGCAGCCACTGCTGGGATTTGGTCGTCTTTTGTCAAGTTTATCTTTCGGCCTTTTAGCGATCCATTAAAGAGTTGGGTCCTGGCCTGTGTAACTTTCGACCTGTTAACAGTTGACAGTACACTTGGGTCATTTGTCCGACGTGATATTCAGCCTATTAACGACCCATATTCTCTAGGTCACAATTCCGGCCCACCCTCACTTTTATCTTGTTATTGTTGGGGAATGAAGTAATTTCAAAAAAATTCCTACGATCACGCAAGATCTAACTCTAGGTGATGCATAGCAACGAGAGGGGAGAGTGTTGTCTATGTACCCTCATGGACCGAAAGCGGAAGCGTTACGACAACGCGGTTGATGTAGTCGTACATCTTCACGATCCGACCGATCCTAGCACCGAAGGTACGACACCTCCGCGATCTGCACACGTTCGGCTCGATGACATCCCACGAACTCTAGATCCAGCTGAGGTCGAGGGAGAGTTTCGCACAGCACGACGGCATGGTGACGGTGATGATGAAGTTACCGGCACAGGGCTTCCCCTAAGCACTACGATGATATGACCGAGGTGGAAATCTGTGGAGGGGGGCACCACGCACGGCTAAAACAATTGTAAACTTGTGTATTCTAGGGTGCCTCCCTGCCCCCGTATATAAAGGAGCAAGGAAGGAGGCCAGTCGGCCCCTGTAGGCGCGCCCCAAGAGGGGAGTCCTAGTCCTAGTAGGATTCCACCAAGAGGGGAAGAGGGGGAAGGAAGGAGAGGGAGAGGGGGAAGGAAAGGGGGGCACCGCCCGCCCCCTTCCTTGTCCTATTCGGACTCAAGGGGAGGGGGTGCACGGCCTGCCCTCGCCGCCCCTCTCTCTCCACTAAGGCCCATCGAGGCCCATTAGTTCCCCCGGGGGTTCCGATAACCCTCCGGCACTCCGGTTTTATCTAAAACTTCTCCGGAACATTTTCGATGTTCGAATGTAGTCGTCCAATATATCAATCTTTATGTTTCGACCATTTCGATACTCCTCGTCATGTCCTAGATCACATCCGGGAATTCGAACAATCTTCGGTACATCATATCACATAAACTCATAATACCAATCGTCATCAAACGTTAAGCGTGCGGACCCTACGGGTTCAAGAACTATGTAGACATGACCGAGACACGTCTCTGGTCAATAACCAACAGCGGAACCTGGATCCTCATATTGGTTCCTACATATTCTATGAAGATCTTTACCGGTCAAACCGCATAACAACATACGTTGTTCCCTTTGTCATCGGTATGTTACTTGCCCGAGATTCGATCGTCGGTATCTCAATACCTAGTTCAATCTCGTTACCGGCAAGTCTCTTTACTCGTTCCATAATACTTCATCCCGTAACTTACTCATTAGTCACAATTCTTGCAAGGATTTATAGTGATGAGTATTACCGAGAGGGCCCAGAGATACCTCTCCGAAATACAGAGTGACAAATCCTAAGCTCGATCTATGCCAACCCAACAAACACCTTCGGAGACACCTGTAGAGCACCTTTATAATCACCCATTTATGTTGTGACGTTTGGTAACACACAAAGTGTTCCTCCGGTATTCGGGAGTTGCATAATCTCATATTCTGAGGAACTTGTATAAGTCATGAAGAAAGCAGTAGCAATGAAACTGACACGATCATAATGCTAAGCTAACAGATGGGCCATGTCCATCACATCATTCTCCTAATGATGTGATCCCGTTCATCAAATGACAACACATGTCTATGGCTAGAAAACATAACCATCTTTGATTAACGAGCTAGTCAAGTAGAGGCATACTAGGGACTATATGTTTTGTCTATGTATTCACACACGTACTAAGTTTCCGGTTAATACAATTCTAGCATGAATAATAAACATTTATCATGAATTAAGGAAATAAATAATAACTTTATTATTGCCTCTAGGGCATATTTCCTTCAACCTCCCACTTGCACTAGAGTCAATAATATAGACTACATAGTAATGATTCTAACACCCATGGAGCTTTGGTGTTGATCATGTTTTGTTCCTGGAACAGGTTTAGTCAACGGGTCTGCAACATTCAGATCCGTGTGTATCTTGCAAATCTCTATGTCGCCTTTCGACACTTGATGACGGATGGAATTGAAGCATCTCTTGATGTGCTTGGTTCTCTTGTGAAATCTGGATTCCTTTATCAAGGCAATTGCACCAGCATTGTCACAAAAGATTTTCATTGGACCCGATGCACTAGGTATGACACCTAGATCAGATATGAACTCCTTCATCCAAACTCCTTCATTTGCTGCTTCCGAAGCAACAATGTACTCCGCTTCACACGTAGATCCCGCCACGACGCTTTGCTTGGAACTGCACCAACTCACAGCTCCTCCATTCAATAAAAATATGTATCCGGTTTGCGACTTAGAGTCATCCAGATCAGTGTCAAAGCTTCGACGTAATCGTTTACGACGAGCTCTTTTTCACCTCCATAAATTAGAAACATATCCTTAGTCCTTTTCAGGTATTTCAGGACGTTCTTGACCGCTGTCCAGTGCTCCACTTCGGGATTACTTTGGTACCTCCCTGCTATGCTTATAGCAAGACATACATCAGGTCTGGTACGTAGCATTGCGTACATGAGAACCTATGGCTGAAGCATAGTGAATGACTTTCATTTTCTCTCTATCTTCTGCAGTGGTGGGGCATTGAGTCTGACTCAACTTCACATCTTGTAACATAGGCAAGAACCCTTTCTTTGACTGATTCATTTTGAACTTCTTCAAAACTTTATCAAGGTATGTGCTTTGTGAAAGTCCAATTAAGCATCTTGATCTATCTCTATAGATCTTGATGCCCAATATGTAAGCAGCTTCACCGAGGTCTTTCATGGAAAAACTCTTATTCAGGTATCCCTTTATGCTATCCAGAAATTGTATATCATTTCCAATCAACAATATGTCATCCACATATAATATCAGAAATGCTACAGAGCTCCCACTCACTTTCTTGTAAATACATGCTTCTCCAAAAGTCTGTATAAAACTATATGCTTTGATCACACTATCAAAACGTTTATTCCAACTCCAAGAGGCTTGCACCAATCCATAAATGGATCACTGGAGCTTGCACACTTTGTTAGCATGCTTTGGATCGACAAAACCTTCTGGTTGCATCATATATAACTCTTCTTCCAGAAATCCATTCAGGAATGCAGTTTTGACATCCATTTGCCAAATTTCGTAATCATAAAATGCAGCAATTGCTACCATGATTCGGGCAGACTTAAGCATCGCTACGGGTGAGGAAGTCTCATCGTAGTCAACTCCTTGAACTTGTTGAAAACCTTTTGCAACAAGTCGAGCTTTGTAAACAGTAACATTACTGTCTGCGTTGGTCTTCTTCTTAAAGATCCATTTATTTTCTATGGCTTGCCGATCATCGGGCAAGTCCACCAAAGTCCACACTTTGTTCTCATACATGGATCCCATCTCAGATTTCATGGCTTCAAGCCATTTCGCGGAATCTGGGCTCATCATCGCTTCCTCATAGTTCGTAGGTTCATCATGGTCTAGTAACATGGCTTCCAGAACAGGATTACCGTACCACTCTGGTGCAGATCTTACTCTAGAAGACCTACGAGGTTCGGTAGTAACTTGATCTGAAGTTTCATGATCATCATCATTAACTTCCTCACTAATTGGTGTAAGAATCACTGGAACCGATTTTTGTGATGAGCTACTTTCCAATAAGGGAGAAGGTACAATTACCTCATCAAGTTCTACTTTCCTCCCACTCACTTCTTTCGAGAGAAACTCCTTCTCTAGAAAAGATCCATTCTTAGCAACAAAGATTTTGCTTTCGGATCTGTGATAGAAGGTGTACCCAACAGTTTCCTTTGGGTATCCTATGAAGACGCTCTTCTCCTATTTGGGTTCGAGCTTATCAGGTTGAAGCTTTTTCACATAAGCATCGCAGCCCCAAACTTTAAGAAACGACAACTTTGGTTTCTTGCCAAACCATAGTTCATAAGGCGTCATCTCAACGGATTTTGATGGCGCCCTATTTAAAGTGAATGCAGCCATCTCTAAAGCATAACCCCAAAATGATAGCGGTAATCAGTAAGAGACATCATAGATTGCACCATATCTAATAAAGTACGGTTATGACGTTCGGACACACCATTTCGTTGTGGTGTTCCAGGTGGCGTCAGTTGTGAAACAATCCCATGTTGTTTCAAATGAAGACCAAACTCGTAACTCATATATTCTCCTCCATGATCAGATCGTAGAAATTTTATTTTCTTATTACGATGATTTTCCACTTCACTCTGAAATTCTTTGAATTTTTCAAATGTTTCAGACTTATAATTCATTAAGTAGATATAACCATATCTGCTCAAATTATCTGTGAAGGTAAGAAAATAACGATACCCACCACGAGCCTCAATACTCATTAGACTGCATACATCGGTATGTATTATTTCCAACAACTCAGTAGCTCGTTCCATTGTTCTGGAGAACGAGTTTTAGTCATCTTGCCCAAAAGGCACGGTTCGCAAGCACCAAGTGATTCATAATCAAGTGATTCCAAAAGTCCATCAATGTGGAGTTGCTTCATGCGCTTTATACCGATATGACCCAAACGGCAGTGCCACAAATAAGTTGCACTATCATTGTTAAACTTATATCTTTTGGCTTCAACACTATGAATATGTGTATCACTATTATCGAGATTCAACAAAAATAGACCACTCAGCAGGGGTGCATGACCATAAAAGATATTACTCATATAAATAGAACAACCATTATTCTTTGATTTAAATGAATAACCGTCTCGCACTAAACAAGATCTAGATATAATATTCATGCTCAACACTGGCACCAAATAATAATTATTCAGGTCTAAAACTAATCCCAATGGTAGATGTAGAGGTAGTGTGCCGACCATTCATGGAATAAGTGCAAAGATGCTTTTATCTCTAAGTATTTTTCCTCCCGCTAAGATCATCTCCCTTAGAAAAGATAGTATGAATTTTAAGCAACTTGATCAAGAGCATGTTGCACAATCTTGGGAGAGGATGAAATTAATGATACATAATTGCCCTACACATGGTTAGAATTTGTGGATGATTATACAAAAAAATTATGCCGGATTAAATTTTGCTTCTAGAAATCTTTTAGATTCGGTCGCGGAAGGCACTTTTATGGAAATCACTTTAGGATAGGCTACTAAGCTCCTAGATAATATTATGGTTAACTATTCTCAATGGCACACCGAAAGATCCACTAGTAAAAAATTCCATGCGATTGAAGAGATTAATGTTTTGAGTGAAAAGATGGATGAAACTATGAAATTATTTGCTAATAGAAGTATTTCTTCTGATCCTAATGATATGCCTTTGTCCACTTTGATTGAGAATAACAATGAATCTATGGATGTGAATTTTGTTGGTAGGAACAATTTTGGTAACAACGCGTATAGAGGCAATTTTAATCCTAGGCCATTTCCTAGTAATTCCTCTAATAATTATGGTAATTCCTACAACAAATCTTATTGAAATTTTATTAACATGGCCTCTAATTTTGACAATAGTGTTAAAAATTATGAGTTCTCAAAAGAATTTCAATGCTTTGATTGAAGAAAAAATGCTTAAGATTGATGAATTGGCTAGGAACGTGGATAGAATTTCTCTTGATGTTGATTCTTTGAAACTTAGATCTATTCCACCTAACCATGATATCAATGAGTCTCTCAAGGCCATGAGAATTTCCATTGATGAGTGCAAACAAAGACCCGCTAAGATGCGTGCTGAAAAAGATTGGCTTGTAAAAGCGTGTTCTTCTAGTTTTCATGATAATAATGATGAAGATCTAAAAGTGATTGATGAGACTCCTATTAAATGTTTGTTTTCCAATATGAATCTTGATAAATATGGGACTGGAGATGAGTCAACTTTAGTTAAAAGGTGTACCAATGATTCAAAGTTTTTAGATCTAGATGCAAAAATTGATAAAAGTGGGATTGAAGAGGTCAAAACTTTAAGAAGAAATGAACCCACTATTTTGGATTTCAAGGAATTTAATTATGATAATTTTTCTTTAATAGATTGTATTTCCTTGTTGCAATCTGTGTTAAATTCTCCTCATGCTTACAATAAAAACAAAGCTTTTACTAAACATATCGTTGATGCTATGATGCAATCTTTTGAAGAAAAGCTTGAACTAGAAGTTTCTATCCCTAGAAAACTTTATGATGAGTAGGAACCTACTATTAAGATTAAGATTAAATATTATTAATTCTATGCTTTGTGTGATTTGGGTGCTAGTGTTTCCACAATTCCAAAAACTTTGTGTGATGTGCTAAGTTTCCGTGAATTTGATGATTGTTCTTTAAATTTGCATCTCGCGCATTCCACCATTAAGAAACCTATGGGAAGGATCGATGATGTTCTTATTGTTGCAAATAGGAATTATGTGCCCATAGATTTGATTATTCTTGATATAGATTGCAATCCTACATGTCCTATTATTCTAGGTATACCCTTCCTTAGAACGACTGGTGCAATTATTGATATGAAAGAAGGAAACATTAGATTCCAATTTCCGTTAAGGAAAGGCATTGAACACTTTACTTGGAAGAAAATTAAATTTCCTTATGAATCTATTATGAGAGACACTTCTGGATTGCATACCAAAGATGGCAATACCTAGATCTATTCGTGTTTTTATGCCTAGCTAGGGGCGTTAAACGCTAGCGCTTGTTGGGAGGCAACCCAATGTTATTTTTGTTCTTTACTTTTTTCTCCTATTTAGTAATAAATAATTCATCTAGCCTCTGGTTAGATGTGGTTTTAAGTTTTAATTAGTGTTTGTGCCAAGTAGATCCTTTGGGAAGACTTGGGTGAAAGTTAATGCGTTCTTGCTGTAAAAAACAGAAACTTTTGCGCTCACAATATTAGCTGTCATTTTTATAGAAGAGTGATTTTAAGTTGATTCCTTTTGAAGAAGATTAATAGAAAAATTCCTCACATCCACCAATTTATTTCTGAATTTTTGGAGTTACAGAAGTATTTGAGAGTTACAGATTACTACAGATTGTTCTGTTTTTGACAGATTCTGTTTTTCGCGTGATGTTTGCTTATTTTGATGAATCTATGAGTAGTATCGGGGGGTACGAACCATGGAGAAGTTGGAATACAGTAGGTTTTACACCAATGTAAATAAATAATGAGTTCACAACAGTACCTTAAAGTGGTGATTTATTTTCTTATACTAATGGAGCTCATGAGATTTTCTGTTGAAGTTTTGTGTTGTGAAGTTTTCAAGTTTTGGGTAAGGATTTAATGGACTTTGGAATAAGGAGTGGCAAGAGCCTTAGCTTGGGATGCCCAAGGCACCCCAAGGTAAAATTAAAGGACAACCAAAAGCCTAAGCTTGGGGATGCCCCGGAAGGCATCCCCTCTTTCGTCTTCGTCTATCGATAACTTTACTTGAGGCTATATTTTTATTCACCACATGATATGTGTTTTGCTTGGAGCGTCTTGTATGATTTGAGTATTTTATTTTTAGTTTAACACAATCATCCTTGCTGTACACACCTTTTGGGAGAGACATGCATGAATCGTGATTTGTTAGAATACGCTATGTGCTTCACACATATCTTTTGAGCTAGACAATATTGCTCTAGTGCTTCACCTATATCTTTTTAGAGCACATCGGTGGTTTTATTTTATAGAAATTGTTGAACTATCATGCTTAACTTATATTATTTTGAAAGTCTTTTAGAACAGCATGGTAATTTTCTTTGGTTATAAAATTAGTGCTAATATGATGGGCATCCAAGATGGGTATAATAAAAACTTTCATATGAAGTGCATTGAATACTATGAGAAGTATGATTCTTTATGATTGTTTTGAGATATGAAAATGGTTATATTAGAGTCATGCTAGTAGAGTAGTTGTGAATTTGAGAGATACTTGTGTTAAAGTTTGTGATTCACGTAGCATGCACGTATGGTGAACCGTTATGTGATGAAGCTGGAGCATGATTTATTTATTGATTGTCTTCCTTATGAGTGGAGGTCAGGATCGCGCGATGGTTAACTCCTACCAACCCTTCCCCTAGGAGCATGCGTGTAGTACTTTGTTTTGATGACTTGTAGATTTTTGCAATAAGTATGTGAGTTCTTTATGACTAATGTTGAGTCCATGGATTATACGCACTCTCACCCTTCCATCAATGCTAGACTCTCTTGTGTCGCGCAATTTTCGCCGATACCATACACCCACCATATACCTTCCTAAAAACAGCCACCATACCTACCTATTATGGCATTTCCATAGCCATTCCGAGATATATTGCCATGCAACTTTCCATCGTTATGTTTATTATCACATGTTCCATCATTGTCATATTGCTTTGCATGATCATGTAGTTGACATCGTATTTGTGGCAAAGCCACCGTTCATAATTTTTTCATACATGTCACTCTTGAATCATTGCACATCTGGTACACCACCGGAGGCATTCACATAGAGTCATATTTTGTTCTAAGTATTGAGTTGTAATTCTTGAGTTGTAAGTAAATAAGTGTGACGATCTTCATTATTGGAGCATTGTCCCATGTGAGGAAAGGATGATGGCAACTATGATTCCTCCACAAGTCGGGATGAGACTCCGGACGAAAAATTTAAAAAAATAATAAAAATGAGGCCAAAAAAGAGAAGGTCCAAATAAAAAGAGAGAAAAAGAGAGAAGGGGCAATGTTACTATCCTTTTTCCACACTTGTGCTTCAAAGTAGCACCATTATCTTCATGATAGAGAGTCTCCTATGTTGTCACTTTCATATACTAGTGGGAATTTTTATTATAGAACTTGGCTCATATATTCCAATGATGGGCTTTCTCAAAATGCCTTAGGTCTTCGTGAGCAAGCAAGTTGGATGCACACCCACTTGTTTCTTTTTGAGCTTTCATACAAGTTGGATGCACACCCACTTGTTTCTTTTTGAGCTTTCATAGACTTATAGCTCTAGTGCATCTGTTGCATGGCAATCCCTACTCACTCACATTGATATCTATTGATGGGCATCTCCATAGCCCGTTGATACGGCTAGTTGATGTGAGACTATCTTCTCCTTTTTGTCTTCTCCACAACCACCATTCTATTCCACCTATAGTGATATGTCCATGGCTCACGCTCATGTATTGCGTGAAGATTGAAAAAGTTTGAAAATACTAAAGTATGAAACAATTTCTTGGCTGAAACCGGGGTTGTGCATGATTTAAATATTTTGTGTGATGAAGATAGAGCATAGCCAAGTTATATGATTTTGTAGGGATAGCTTTGTTTGGCCATGTTATTTTGAGAAGACATGATTGCTTTGTTAGTATGCTTGAAGTATTATTGTTTTTATGTCAATATTAAACTTTTGTCTTGAATCTTTTGGATCTGAACATTCATGCCACAATAAAGAAAATTACATTGGTAATATGTTAGGTTGCATTCCACATCAAAAATTCTGTTTTTATCATTCACCTACTCGAGGACGAGCAGGAATTAAGCTTGGGGATGCTTGATACGTCTCCAACATATCTATATTTTTTTATTGTTCCTTGCTATTATATTATCTATTTTGGATGTTTAATGGCCTTTAATATGATATTTTATATTATTTTTGGGACTAACCTATTAACCGAGGGCCCAGTGCCAGTTTCTGTTTTTTTCCTATTTTAGAGTTTTGCAGAAAAGGAATACCAAACGGAATGAAACCTTCACGATGATCTTTCTTGGACCGAAAGCAAACCAGAAGACTTGGAGATGAAGTAGGAGACACAACGACGCGGCCACGAGGCAGGAGGGCGCGCCCAGGGGGGTAGGCGCGCCCCCCACCCTCGTGGGCCCCTCATAGCTCCCATAACCTAGTTCCTTCGCCTATATATACTCTTATACCCTAAAAACATCAGGGGGAGCCACGAAACCACTTTTCCACCGCCGCAACCTTCTTTCCCATGAGATCCCATCTTGGGGCCTTTTCCGGCGATCTGCCAGAGGGGGATTCGATCACAGAGGGCTTCTACATCAACAACATTACCTCTCTGATGAAGAGAAGTGTGAGTAGTTTACCACAGACCTTTGGGTCCATAGTTATTAGCTAGATAGCTTCTTCTCTCTCTTTGTTTCTCAATACCATGTTCTACTCGATGTTCTTGGAGATCTATTCGATGTAATACACTTTTGCGGTGTGTCTACTGAGATCCGGTGAATTGTGGATTTATGAACAAGATTATCTATGAATATTATTTCATTCTTCTCTGAATTCTTATATGCATGATTTTATATCTTTGCAAGTCTCTTCGAATTATCGGTTTAGTTTGTCCTACTAGATTTATCTTTCTTGCAATGGGAGAAGTGCTTAGCTTTGGGTTCAATCTTGCGGTGTCCTTTCCAAGTGATAGTAGCGGCAGCAAGGCATGTATTGTATCATTGACATCAAGGATAACAAGATGGGGTTTTCATCTTATTGCTAGAGTTAATTCCTCTACATCATGTCATCTTGCTTAATGCGTTACTCCGTGCTTTATGAACTTAATGCTCTAGATGCATGTTGGATAGCGGTCGATGTGTGGAGTAATAGTAGTAGATGCAGGTAGGAGTCGGTTTACTTGACACGGATGTGATGCCTATGTTCATGATCATTGCCTTAGATGTCATCATAATTATGTGCTTTTCTATCAATTGCTCGGCAGTAATTTGTTCACCCACCGTAATATATGCTATCGTGAGAGAAGCCACTAGCGAAACCTATGGCCCCGGGGTATCTTTTCCATATTATTGAATCTCGTTTACATCTTGCTAGTTTCCCATCTATTATTTTACAATCTTTACTTTCCAATCTATAAACCAAAAATACCAAAAATATTTACTTTAACGTTTATCTATCTCTATCAGATCTGACTTTTGCGAGTGACCGTGAAGGGATTGACAACCCCTTTATCGTGTTGGTTGCAAGTTCTTGATTGTTTGTGCAGGTATTCAGTGACTTGTGCGTCATCTCCTACTGGATTGATACCTTGGTTCTCAAAACTGAGGGAAATACTTACTCTACTATGCTGCATCACCCTTTCCTCTTCAAGGGAAAACCAACGCAAGCTCAATAGGTAGCAGCGACCGGCAGCGACAACGGCGACTAGCGGCAAGGGCAGCGACAGGCGAGCGCACAAAGGATCTGCTTCGTGGCGGGGCGATGGAAGCATTTTTAAAAAAAGAAGAAGATGGCTAGCGGAAGAAGAGATAATCATGCGGCTAGGCGTTGTATGATCGTATGGGTGGGGTGCATCCGGATGAATGGTTGCGCCTTAGTGGCCTTTATTATATTCAAGCATCTTATCATAACACCACCCAGAGAGTTGGTCAAGTAACCCAATCCATGATTCCCCCTTTTCAAATACTCAGCACTTTGCTTAATGCCCCATACACATGCCTTGGTCTTTGCACATAGATGGCAAATAGAATGATTATGGAGGTTTAATTAATATGAAGACAAAAGGCTAAAAAATGTCTCACACCAATGCAGTTGGCTGTTAGGTAATTGAGAGACCTTACAGTCGATATTAGTGCTAGTAGTAGGGTTTGCCAGGCAACAGATGCAGTTGAGCTATAAGTGTATGAAAACTCTCCATATGAACTAAGTGGATATGCAACCAACTTGTTTGCTCAATACCTCGAGCATTTGAAGAAGCTCATCATCAGAATACGCAAGTCAAGTTCTATAATGCAAAATATCACATTAGTATGAAAATGAAATATACAAAAACTATCTATATCAAGCACATGGTGCTACTCTAAATCACAGATGCGGAGGATAGTAGTGTGCCCCTCTCTTTTTCTCTTTTTTGGTGGGCTCTTTTTGGCCCCTTTTTTCTTGGGCTCTTTTTGGCCTCTTTGTTTTATTCCACACACGTAGAGGCACACTCTAAATGACCTCACACTTTTATTTACTCCTAACTTAAAAAATGATGACTATAAATGGAATGCCTCTGGTGGTGTACTAGGGTATGCAATGATCTAGCGTAACATGTACATAATGATGAATGGTGGCATTGCCACAAATGTCATGTCAACTGTATATGATTATGCAAAGCAAAAATAATGACGAACTAAAGTCATGTAATATGACCTAGCAATATTTTAGCATGCTCCCCTGGTAACTCCAGTAGCGATAGGGCATCCTTCATTTTCATTGACTGCACTAGGTCCAAACTTTCCTTGTCATTGATAGTATTGTTCTTGGATATCCAGATAGCCCACATGACCATAATATTTTATGTATGATCTGCATGATAAAACCTTGGATCACATAGAATATCTCTTGACCAAGTATCGGTATAGAGCTCCAGAATCTTAATATGTAGCCATTCCCTAGCCTCCCTCCAAACTATTTTTGCAAGTGTGCAATTGATCAATGCATGAACCATATCCTCATCCGTGTCTAGGAAGACTTTACACTGCGCCAACATTGCAATGTGTCTATGTTTGAGAGTAATCTCCACCGGACTGCGTAGTGGAATTAGCACATAAAATGACTTGAGAAGGACACATACATAATCTGCACGGTACAAAACAAAAAAATATGAAGTGATAAATTTGAAGGAAATATGCTCTAGAGGCAATAATAAAGTTGTTATTTATAGTTCCTTATATCATGATAAATGTATATTATTCATGCTAGAATTGTATAAACCGGAAACTTAGTACATGTGTGAATACATAGACAAAACAGAGTGTCCCTAGTATGACTCTACTTGACTAGCTCCTTAATAAAAGATGGTTATGTTTCCTAACCATAGACATGTGTTGTCAATTGATGAATGGGACACATCATTACAGAATGATGTGATGGATAAGACCAATCTGTTAGCTTAGCATTATGATCATTACAGTTTTATTACTACTGCTTTCTTCATGACTTATACATGTTCCTCTGACTATGAGATTATGCAAATCCCGAATACCGGAGGAACACCTTGTGAAAGTGCAACTATCCCTAGGTGGTTTTGGTAATTCATAACAACATATAGCTCATTGAGCTAATGCTATTCCAAGACTATTATTTTAGGAAAGCTCAATGAATAGCATGGCATGGATGATGAAAGTGGATCCCTCAAAATACTAAGGACAAAGGATTGGCTCAAGCTCAAAAGCTCAAGACTCTTCATTTTATATTTTAGTGATCCAAGATCACATTGAGTCTATAGGAAAAGCCAATACTATCAAGGAGGGATGAGGTGTTGCTTAATGAGCCTCTTGCTCCACAGTGCTTAGTGATATGCTCCAAAACCCTCAGCTACTTTCTCACATCCACAAATGACCTAAACCTAAAGCCAAAATCGGTCACACCGATTCCTCCTATCTGGCGCCACCGATTTCAAAAGTCATAGCCACTGCCACAAACCCTAAGCAAATCGGTTCTACCGATAGGGATCTCGGTCTCACCGAGATGGGATTGTAATCTCTCTGTTTCCCTTCGTAACGTTTCGGTCTAACCGAAGTGAGCGATCGGTCCCACCGAGATTGCAATGTAAACTCTCTGTTTCCCTTTTGTAACATTTCGGTCTCACCGAAAAGAGCAAATCGGTCCCACCGAGTTTACCTGACCAACTCTCTGGAAAGCTTATTACCAAAATCGGTCTCACCGAGTTTGTGTAATCGGTCTTACCGAGATTACGTTATGCCCTAACCCTAACCGAATCGGTCTCACCGAGTTGCATGTCAGTCCCACCGAAAATCACTAACGGTCACTAGGTTTACTAAATCGGTCCGACCGAGTCTGTTGAATCGGTCCCACCGAGTTTGGTAAATTGTGTGTAACGGTTAGATTTTGTGTGGAGGCTATATATACCCCTCCACCTCCTCTTCATTCGTGGAGAGAGCCATCAGACTAAACCTACACTTCCAACTTACCATTTCTGAGAGAGAACCACCTACTCATGTGTTGAGGCCAAGATATTCCATTCCTACCATATGAATCTTGATCTCTAGCCTTCCCCAAGTTGCTTTCCACTCAAATCTTCTTTCCACCAGATCCAAAACCTATGAGAGAGAGTTGAGTGTTGGGGAGACTATCATTTGAAGCACAAGAGCAAGGAGTTCATCATCAACGCACCATTTGTTACTTCTTGGAGAGTGGTGTCTCCTAGATTGGCTAGGTGTCACTTGGGAGCCTCCGACAAGATTGTGGAGTTGAACCAAGGAGTTTGTAAGGGCAAGGAGATCGCCTACTTCGTGAAGATCTACCGCTAGTGAGGCAAGTCCTTCGTGGGCGACGGCCATGGTGGGATAGACAAGGTTGCTTCTTCGTGGACCCTTCGTGGGTGGAGCCCTCCGTGGACTCGTGCAACCGTTACCCTTCGTGGGTTGAAGTCTCCATCAACGTGGATGTACGATAGCACCACCTATCGGAACCACGCCAAAAACATCCGTGTCTCCAATTGCGTTTGAATCCTCCAAACCCTTCCCTTTACTTTCTTGCAAGTTGCATGCTTTAATTTCCGCTGCTCATATACTCTTTGCATGCTTGCTTGAATTGTGTGATGATTGCTTGACTTGTCCTAAGATAGCTAAAATCTGCCAAACTCTAAAATTGGGAAAAGGTTAAGTTTTTAATTGGTCAAGTAGTCTAATCACCCCCCCTCTAGACATACTTCAAGGTCCTACAAGTGGTATCAGAGCTTTGGTCTCCATTTGCTTTGATTTCCATAACTTTTGGTGGTCATAGCCTTGGTTTCACAACCTAGGAGAGTATGGCGTCTAGCGAGGGAAATTATCACCGTAGAGGTCCTTACTTTGATGGTACTAATTTTGCTAGTTGGAAGCATAAGATGAAAATGCATATTCTCGGACATAACCCCGCCGTTTGGGAATTATTAGTATTGGCTTGCAAGGTGAATTCTTTGATGGGAGAGAACCGAACCATGAAGCTAATGCGGCTGCAATACAACGCTCAAGCTTGTGATATCATCTTCAACGGATTGTGCCCCAAAGAATTCAACAAAATCAGCCGTCTTGAGAATGCAAAGGAAATTTGGGATACTTTGATTGATATGCATGAAGGTACCGAATCCGTCAAGGAATCCAAGTTGGATGTGCTCCAAAGTCAGCTTGGCAAGTTCAAAATGAAGGATGGTGAAGGTGTCACTGAAATGTACTCTAGGCTTTCTCTTATCACAAATGAGATTGCCGGCTTAGGGAGTGAAGATATGACCGACAAATTCATCATCAAGAAGATCCTAAGAGCATTGGATGGAAAGTATGATACCGTGTGCACATTGATCCAAATGATGCCAAACTACAAAGATCTCAAGCCAACGGAAGTCATTGGAAGAATTGTTGCTCATGAGATGTCACTCAAGGATAAGGAGGAACTTCACAACAAGTCAAGTGGTGCTTACAAAGCCTCAAGTGAAGCCCCCACATCATCAAGTGAGAAACAAACCTTCAATGAAGAATTGAGCTTAATGGTGAAGAACTTCAACAAATTCTACAAGAGTAGAAGCAAAGAAAGAAGCTCCAAGTCAAGGTCTTACAATGACAAAAGATCTTCAAGTCGAGAGCGCAATTGCTACAATTGTGGGAGACCCGGACACTATTCCAATGAGTGTACGACACCCTACAAAAGAAGAGAAGATTCTCCAAGAAGAAGAAGCAAAAGAGAAGAATAACCACCAAGAGAGAGGAGGAGTAGAGATGATCGTTATGAACGAAGACCCTCACGGAGAAGCAAGGAGTCGAAAAGGAAGGACAAGTCATCAAGGAGCTACACAAAACGAAGACTTCAAGCTCATGTTGGTGAATGGGTATCCGGCTCCGACTCCGACAATCACTCCGAGAGAAGCTATCACTCCGACTCCGAATATACTCAAGATGAAGGTGTTGCCGGTCTAGCACTTGTGTCAACCAACTCCTACGACATATTTGATTCACCAAATGAAGGAATTGGAAGATGCTTCATGGCCAAAGGTCCAAAGGTAACACATCCTGAGTATGTTGATTTCAATAGTGATGAAGATGACTTGCTTGTGGATGATGATTTACTTGTTGACAACTCTAGTGATGAATACTATGATGAAACGTCAATTAATCATGCTAATCAAGATAAAACGAATGACAATGATAAGGAGAAGATTGAGCTTCTAACTAAAGAACTAAACACTCTTAAGTTGGCTCATGAAACTATCTTCGAAGATCATCGAGAACTTTTAAGGGCTCATGAGAAGTTACGCTTTGAAAAGCTCAATCTTGAGCAAGAGCATGAGTTCTTAAAAGCAATCAATGATGATCTCCGTAAGAAAAGTTCTTCTTACATTGCCAAGCGTTTACTCTTATCTACTTACATGCCTCAAGTCAAGTCTAGTAACAAGTACAAGAAAGATACTTCCTCTAGTAGTAACAATAATAATGTCAAATCCAATATTGTTGCTTCTAGTAGTTCTCTTGATTCCACTAATGATTCTCTTAGCCAAGTTACACTTGAGCAAGAAAATAGCTTATTGAAGGGAATTATAGAGAAAGGTGTTTACAAGAGCCTTGCCGGGAGTAAGCAATTCGAGGAAATTGTACGCAAGCAAGGAAGGCACCGGAAGAATCAAGGTGTTGGTTTTGAACGAAAGTTCAATGCCAATGGAGTTGAGTGGGAAGAAGATCAATACCCCAAGACGAAGTTTGTTCCTCAACAAGAGAAGTATGATCCTACTTCCTTCAAGGGAACACAAGCACAAGATGATCTTCCACCACAAGACCACAAGAACAAAGGCAAGGACAAGCTTCAAGAAGAGATTGATGCATTTGAAGAAGCACCTAAGGCCTCGTTCAAGTGGGTTCCCAAGACTACGTCAAGTTCTACTTCATCAAGTACAACTACAACTCCAAGGATTCCCATCAAGATGATGTGGATCCCGAAGAAGAAGAACTAGAGAGTTCTTGAGGGTGACTCCGCCAACATTCTTCACTCATATCATTATGGCAAGAACAAGTGCAATCAACTTCCACATCTTGCACTAGTTCAAGGAGTCACAAACCCTCATGTTGGTAAGGCAAGGGACAAGGTAACCTAATGATTTCATGGACATCATCTTGTGTGTGCTTCACTCTATGTCTATGGATATTCTTGTTTGTTCCTTGTGGGACTAACCCATGTAGGTAAGTTGAAAGTGCAACTCACTCCAAAGGATTGCTCCAAATGATCTACATCAACATTGAGCATCCACATCTTCAACACCTACATGAAGTCATCATCGACAAAACCCAAGGTTAGTTCATCCCTCTAAAGGGGGATCTCACATCTAGGGGGAGCTTAACTCTAAGAATTGAGTCAAAGCAACTCTAATGGTGTGAACACATCAATGCATTATGTAAAAGTGGTAACCCCACTTGAGCTTAAACGATGAGTATGACCTATGATCAAATGTTTTCATTTGACTCCTAAGTCAATATACTCATATATAGATGACCTAGTCATCGCCAATTGTTTGATAGATGCTAGAATTGGTTGTGCATGTTTTGCCACATATTTCATTTGCCATCTTATTGTGTGAGCATGTTGGTGCATATTTTACTCATTCAAGGACATCCACTTGTTGTTTTGATTGATTGGCTTCTTTTCTTTTTGCCAAGTGGATGGACAAGAATGCCTAAGAACCTTCTCTAGCTATCTATGCTTTTCTCGTCTCAAACTCTATTCATGCTACATCACAAAATTTGATCAAGTCAGATTCGAACCACTCTGTGTGAGGAGCACTCGGAGTTCCCGATTTGTCATAGACTTAAACTTCCAAAACTTCTTTGTGATTCTCGGTCTGACCGATTCCTCCATTTAGGTCCTACCGAGATCATTAATTTGATCTAAGTTTTCCATCTCGGTGCAACCGATTTGAACTTTTCGGGCAAACCAAGTTGCTGTAACTATACACAGTTATGCATCTCGGTGCCACCGAGTTGTTCCACTCGGTCACACCGACAGGGTCGGGCTATATATAGTCACGGGCAAAAATTTGGAAATTCCTCTGAACCCCTTCGCCCATGCAATAGCTCGCTCTGCCATCCAGGGTCTCCGGATCGTCTCCTCATTGCCAGCCGCCCCCTGTCGCTGGTCCGCCGCCGTCAACGGATTTCAACACCGCCGTTACCGCCATAGCGAGTTCATCGCCAAGCTAGGGTATGGACTTGATCACTGTGCTATCCTCGTCCGATTCCTAGCACATTGTGTTCTTATTGATTCTTGCCACGATTGAAACACTCCTATCCAGTCAATGCAATCCGTAGAGTAGATGAGATTCGAAATTTTAGGGTTAGGTTTCCGCCGAAACCATCTCGGACCCACCGAGTTGAAAAACTCGGTCCCACCGATTTGGCTTATGCCATTGCACTAGTAACTCTCGGTCTGACCGAGAATTGCTAACCAGTGAGACTGATTTTAGGACTTTGTGAAACCCTAGCAGTCTCGGTGCCACCGAACTGTGACTCGGTCCAACCGAGTTCATCAGTTTAGGTTCCAAAACTGCTTCGGTATCACCGAGTTTGAAAATCGGTTGATCCGAAATGCTTTCTGTGGAAAACTAAAACTGAATTTTTGAATCATTCTTTTGCAAAAATCTCTGCATTTTGTGATGCTCATCCATTCTACCTCATCTATAACTCTTCACAGGGACAGCAGTTAGTGTTTGCAGCATGTCAGACCAGAGTGACAGCCAGAACAAGTCAGAAGAGCAGATTCACATGAGTGAGGGCACTAGTCCCTCTAGCACTTCAAATGAAGGTAGCAGAAGCACTCCTAGCAATATGCCTAAGGCTACTACCAGGCAAAGGAGGAAAAGAACTTCAAACTCTGAAGATGAGGACTATAGAGCTGAAGAGGATGAGGCTACTTCCAAGAAAGTAGTACTCAAGAAGGAGTATGGCTCAGCACATAGCACAAAGCCTGGACTGAATAAGAAGGTTCCTGCCAAGAGGACACCTATGCCCAATGTCAGAAGGTCCACTCAAGTGCCAGAACAAACTGAACCCAAAGAGGCACCTGCAAAGAAAGTCACAACTTCCAAATCCAAGAAAGTTCCCACTGGAGAAACTATGAAGTTTACCATTGAATCAGAGGATGAAGCTGCTCAGGACAAGAAGAAGAAGAGAGCAAGAACCACAAATGCACAGGTTCTTGGAAAGCCCTCAATGAGAAGAGACTCTGAAGAAGAAGAAGAGGTTGCTGCACCAGCACCCAAGGCACCAAAGCTTATGGGTGATGCTATTAAATCAGGGGCTGCAACATCTAAGGCCAAGTAAGCACCCAAAGCTGCCCCCAAGGCCAAGCTTGCGCCAAAGAGGAATACTAGGAGTATTCCAGCTGCTGAGAAGAACAAGGCCCCAGTGCCTAATGTTGCTGATGAGGAAGATGAAGAAGGACAGGTCCTAAGGAAGCTCAAGCCCAAGATACCAGACCACAATGATGCCCATCCTATGGCTGAGGACATGAGGATCAGGAAGGACTCAGGGTTGAGGATATGGAGGATGGAAGATCCATATGCCTCAAGGAGAAGAACTGCTGTTGATTACAGGTTCCATACAAAGGAACAGCAGGACTTCTATGAGACAATCTTGTTGGATAAGAAGCCCATAGTATGTGATATGAGATGGGTCGACTGGACCTACATAAAGGACAATGAAGAGCACTATCCTGGAGTGCAAGACAGTTTTGTTGCTTGTGGAGTTGCTGATTTTGTTGGGCAAAAGCTCACCAACTGGAATGATGAACTTATCATGCAATTCTACTCCACAGCACACTTCTATCCAGATGGAAGGATAGTTTGGATGTCTGAAGGTACAAGGTACTAGTCCACTGTTGAGGAATGGGCAAGACTGATCAATGCCCCAAAGGAAGATGAAGATGACCTGGACATTTATGCCAAGAAGAAGATGGACCACAATTCCATGTCACACATGTACAAGGAGATCCCAGACAAAGCTGTTGAGACACATAAGTTTGGATCAGTTCACTTCCTTCTATCAGGGCCAACTATCAATTGGATCCTAAGGCACACTCTGTTGCCTAAGTCTGGTGACCACAACATGATCAGAGGGCATGCCATCAACATGTTGCATTTGTTTGATGTGTCACAGAAATTTAAAGTCATGAGCCTTATGGTTGAAACCATTAAGAGGACTGCAGCAGATTAGAAGAGGAGTTGTGGATATGCCCCTCAGATTCAGGAGTTGATTAACTCAAAGATAGGCACAGGGAAATATCAATTGGATAAGGAACATTTTCCACTTTATCCAGACTTTGAGGACAATCAGGTTGTCATGAATGAGAATGATCCATCATCTGTACATGCTCAAGAGAAGAAGGAGAAGGCTGCCAAGATGCCAACTCAAGAGGAGGCATCTGAGTATTTCTTGAAGAACAAGCAGGAGCGGCTTGGTTACTTAATAGCATCAACTCTGAGGATTGAGAAAGGATTGGCCACCCTTACTCAGAATCAGGAGAGCTTGGAAAGAATCATGAAACTCAAATTCCATGACCTTGATGTCAAAGTAACTGAGATTCAGTCAGTTGTGGAGCAGCTGCAGGATGACATGCAGGAGAGGCAGGGCAAGGCTACCACTAATGTGTTTGCCAGAGTGCCTAGAGCCCAGAGGTCAGTTGCAGTGCCTGTGACAGACACCAGAGCAACATCTTCTGCACCATCTACAGCCCCTACTGCTCCAGTGCAACCAGCTCCAGCATCAACTCCAGCACCCTCTACTTCAATTGAAGCCTTCGTTCTTGGAGTTATCCGGACACCACCACCTGAAGATCAAGCCTGAGAGTCAATCTAGCACTATGCATTTTCTATGAACTTTTTTGGTAACTTGTTTCCAAAGGGGGAGAAAATGTATAGATCATAGGCTTCGAGAGAGAGAGTGTTGCTTTTGTTCTCTCTTGTTTTGATTTGGTGGTTAAACTTGTTTGCTTTTGATTGCTTGAGATACTATGCTTGTGAGACATTGATGATCATGTGTTTGATCATAAGCTACACTTATGCATGTTTGATGATATTATCCTATCTATCCTATGTGATCATTCACTTTGCTTGGTGATGAGTGCATGTATTCAATCTTTATTATTTTGAGCGCTCCACCAAGATGTATGTGACATGGAAGAGTAACCAATGAGCCTAATTCCTTGTGCATTTGCAGTCCAAAGCAAATCTTAAACCATGCACAAATTTAGGGGGAGCTCTTGCTTATCACATACTTCTCAAAGCGACGACGTTTTTAATCTTATTATCATTTGTCGAAGCTTTGATCTATATGTTGTCATCAATTACCAAAAAGGGGGAGATTGAAAGTGCAACTATCCCTAGGTGGTTTTGGTAATTCATAACAACATATAGCTCATTGAGCTAATGCTATTCCAAGACTATTATTTCAGGAAAGCTCAATGAATGGCATGGCATGGATGATGAAAGTGGATCCCTCAAAATACTAAGGACAAAGGACTGGCTCAAGCTCAAAAGCTCAAGACACTTCATTTTATATTTTAGTAATCCAAGATCACATTGAGTCTATAGTAAAAGCCAATACTATCAAGGAGGGATGAGGTGTTGCTTAATGAGCCTCTTGCTCCAAAGTGCTTAGTGATATGCTCTAAAACCCTCAACTACTTTCTCACATCCACAAATGACCTAAACCTAAAGCCAAAATCGGTCACACCGATTCCTCCTATCCGGCGCCACCGATTTCAAAAGTCATAGTCACTGCCACAAACCCTAAGTAAATCGGTCTTACCGATAGGGATCTCGGTCTCACCGAGATGGGATTGTAATCTCTCTGTTTCCCGTCGTAACGTTTCAGTCTAACCGAAGTGAGCGATCGGTCCCACCGAGAATGCAATGTAAACTCTTTGTTTCCCTTTTGTAACATTTCGGTCTCACCGAAAAGAGCAAATCGGTCCCACCGAGTTTACCTGACCAACTCTCTGGAAAGCTTATTACCAAAATCGGTCTCACCGAGTTTGTGTAATCGGTCTTACCGAGATTATGTTATGCCCTAACCCTAACCGAATCGGTCTCACCGAGTTGCATGTCAGTCCCACCGAAAATCACTAACGGTCACTAGGTTTACTAAATCGGTCCGACCGAGTCTGTTGAATCGGTCCCACCGAGTTTGGTAAATTGTGTGTAACGGTTAGATTTTGTGTGGAGGCTATATATACCCCTCCACCTCCTCTTCATTCGTGGAGAGAGCCATCAGACTAAACCTACACTTCCAACTTACCATTTCTGAGAGAGAACCACCTACTCATGTGTTGAGGCCAAGATATTCCATTCCTACCATATGAATCTTGATCTCTAGCCTTCCCCAAGTTGCTTTCCACTCAAATCTTCTTTCCACCAGATCCAAAACCTATGAGAGAGAGTTGAGTGTTGGGGAGACTATCATTTGAAGCACAAGAGCAAGGAGTTCATCATCAACGCACCATTTGTTACTTCTTGGAGAGTGGTGTCTCCTAGATTGGCTAGGTGTCACTTGGGAGCCTTCGACACGATTGTGGAGTTGAACCAAGGAGTTTGTAAGGGCAAGGAGATCGCCTACTTCGTGAAGATCTACCGCTAGTGAGGCAAGTCCTTCGTGGGCGACGGCCATGGTGGGATAGACAAGGTTGCTTCTTCGTGGACCCTTCGTGGGTGGAGCCCTCCGTGGACTCGCGCAACCGTTACCCTTTGTGGGTTGAAGTCTCCATCAACGTGGATGTACGATAGCACCACCTATCGGAACCACGCCAAAAACATCCGTGTCTCCAATTGCGTTTGAATCCTCCAAACCCTTCCCTTTACTTTCTTGCAAGTTGCATGCTTTAACTTCCGTTGCTCATATACTCTTTGCATGCTTGCTTGAATTGTGTGATGATTTCTTGACTGGTCCTAAGATAGCTAATATCTGCCAAACTCTAAAATTGGGAAAAGGTTAAGTTTTTAATTGGTCAAGTAGTCTAATCACGCCCCCCCCCCTCTAGACATACTTCAAGGTCCTACACCTTGTGTGCTATCAAACGTCACGACATAACTGGATGATTATAAAGATGCTCTAAGGTGTATCCAAAGGTGTTTGTTGGGTTGGCATAGATCAAGATTAGGATTTTTCACTCCGTGTATCGGAGAGGTATCTCTGGGCCCTCTCGGTAATGCTCATCACTATAAGCCTTGCAAGCAATGTGACTAATGAGTTAGTTACAGAATGAAGCATTATGGAACGAGTAAAGAGAATTGCAGATAACGAGATTGAACTAGGTATGATGATACCGATGATCGAATCTCGGGCAAGTACCATACCGATGGCCAAGGGAACAACGTATGTTGTTGTGCGGTTTCACCGATAAAGATCTTCGTAGAATGTGTAGGATCCAATATGAGCATCTAGGTTCCGCTATTGGTTATTGATCGGAGATGTGTCTCGATCATGTCTACATAGTTCTCGAACCCGTAGGGTCCGCATGCTTAACGTTCGATGACGATTTGTATTATGAGTTATGTGATTTGATGACCGAAGTTTGTTCGGAGTCCCGGATGAGATCACAGACATGACGAGGAGTCTCAAAATGGTCGAGAGTTAAATATTGATATACTTGAAGGTTATATTCGGATATCGGAATGGTTCCGGAGTGATTCGGGTATTTTTTGGAGTACCGGCAGGTTACCGGAACCCCCCCCCCCCCCGGGGGGGGGGGGGGGGAAGTAGTGGGCCTTCATGGGCCTTAGTGGAAAGGAGAGGAGGGCCGGCAACAGTGGACGACCCCGCATGGCAAGTCCGAATTGGACTAGGGAGGGGGCGGCGCCCCCCTCTTTCCTTCTCCCTCTCCTCCTGCTTCCCTCTCTCCCCCTCTTGGAAAAGGAAGGGGACTCCAACTAGGATTGGGAATCCTAGTTGGACTCCCCCTATGGCGCGCCCCTCCTGGCCGCCAGCCTCCTCCTCTCCCTCCTATATATACATGGCCAGGGGCACCCCAAAGCACAACAAACAATCTCTTAGCCGTGTGTGGTGCCCTTTAACACCTCTGTCATATTGTCGTAGTGCCTAGGCAAAGCCCTGCACCGGTGACTTCATCATCACCGTTGCCACGCCGTCATGCTGATGGAACTCTCCCTCGTCCTCAAATGGATCAAGAGCACGAGGGACGTCATCAGGTTGAACGCGTGCTGAACACAGAGGTGTCATACGTTCGGTACTTGGATCGGTTGGATCGTGAAGATGTTCGACTACATCAACCGCGTTACTATACGCTTCTGCTTTCAGTCTATGAGGGTACATGGACACACTCTCCCGTATCATTGCCATGCATCTCCTAGATAGATCTTGTGTGGTCGGATGAATTTTTTTGAATACTATGTTCCCCAACAGTGGCATCCGAGCTAGGTCTATCCGAAAATGATATTTGCATGAGTAGAACACAAAGAGTTGTGGGTGATAATATTCATACTGCTTACTACTAACGTCTTACTTTGATTCGGCGGTATTGTTGAATGAAGCGGCCCGGACCGACATTACATGACTGCGTTCATGAGGCTGGTTCTACCGACGTGCTTCGCACACAGGTGGCTGGCGGGTGTCTGTTTCTCCAACTTTAGTTGAATCAAGTTTGACTACGGCCTGTCCTAGTTGAAGGTTAAAATAGCACACTTGATGAAAAATCGTTGTGGTTTTGATGCGTAGGTAAGAACGGTTCTTGCTAGAAGCCCGTAGCAACCACATAAAACTTGCAACAACAAAGTAGAGGATGTCTAACTTGTTTTTGCAGGGCATGTTGTGATGTGATATGGTCAAGACATGATGAGATATATATTGTTGTATGAGATGATCATGTTTTGTAACAGAGTTATCGACAACTGGCAGGAGCCATATGGTTGTCGCTTTATTGTATGAAATGCAATCGCCATGTAATTGCTTTACTTTATCACTAAGCGGTAGCGATAGTCGTAGTAGCAATAGTTGGTGAGAGGACAACGATGCTACGATGGAGATCAAGGTGTCAAGCCGGTGACGATGGAGATCATGATGATGCTTCGGTGATGGAGATCATGAGCACAAGATGATGATGGCCATATCATGTCACATATTTTGATTGCATGTGATGTTTATCTTTTATGCATCTTATTTTGCTTACTACGGCAGTAGAATTATAAGATGATCCATCACTAAATTTCAAGATATAAGTATTCTCCCCGTGTATGCACTGTTGCTACAATTCATCGTGTTGAGACACCATGTGATGATCGGGTGTGATAAGCTCTACGTTCACATACAACGGGTGCAAGCCAGTTTTGCACGTGTAGAATACTCGGGTTAAACTTGACGAGCCTAGCATATGCAGATACGCCCTCGGAACACTGAGACCAATAGGTCGAACGTGAATCATATAGTAGATATGATCAACATAGTGATGTTCGCCATTGAAAACTAATCCATCTCACTTGATGATCGGACATGGTTTAGTTGATTTGGATCACGTAGTCATTTAGATGACTAGAGGTATGTCTATCTAAGTGGGAGTTCTTAAGTAATATGATTAATTGAACTTTAATTTATCATGAACTTAGTCGTGATAGTTTTTGCATGTCTACGTTGTTGTAGATCAATGGCCCGTGCTACCGTTACCTTGAATTTTAATGCGTTCCTAGAGAAAGCTGAGTTCAAAGATGATGGTAGCAATTACACGGATTGGGTCCATAACTTGAGGATTATCCTCATTGCTGCATAGAAGAATTACGTCATGGAAGCACCGCTAGGTGTACCACCTGCGCCAGCAACTGCAGACATTGTGAATGCCTGGTAGACGTGTGTTGATGAATACTCGATAGCTCAGTGTCCCATGCTTTATGGCTTAGAATTGGGACTTCAAAGATGTTTTGAACGTCATGGAGCATATGAGATGTTCCAAGAGTTGAAGTTATTATTTCAAGCAAATGCCCGAGTTGAGAGATATGAGATCTCCAACAAGTTCTATAGCTACAAAATGAAGGAGAATAGTTCTGTCAGTGAACACATACTCAGAATGTCTGGGTACCATAACCACTTGACTCAGCTGGGTGTTAATCTTCCTGATGATAGTGTAATAAACAGAGTTCTTCAATCACTGGCACCAAGCTATAAAGGCTTCATGATGAACTATAATATGCAAGGGATGACGAAAATGATTCTCGAGCTCTTCGCAATGCTAAAGGCTGCGGAGGTAGAAATCAAGAAGGAGCATTAAGTGTTGATGGTTAACAAGACCACTACTTTCAAGAAAAAGGGCAAAGGGGAGAAGGGGAACTTCAAGAAGAATAGAAAGCAAGTTGCTACTCCCGGGAAGAAGTCCAAGTCTGGACCTAAGCTTGAAACTGAGTGCTACTACTACAAAGGGACTAGTCACGGGAAGCGCAACTACCCCAAGTATTTGGCGGATAAGAAGGATGGCAAAGTGAAAGGTATATTTGATATACATGTTATTGATGTGTACCTTACTAATGCTCGTAGTAGCGCCTGGATATTTGATACTGGTTTTGTTGCTCATATTTGCAACTCGAAACAGGGGCTACGGATTAAACGAAGATTGGCTAAGGACGAGGTAACGATGCGCGTCGGAAATGGTTCCAAGGTCGATGTGATCGCCGTCGGTACGCCTGCCTCTACATCTACCTTTGGGATTAGTTTTAGACCTGAATAATTGTTATTTGGTGCCAACATTGAGCATGAACATTATATCTGGATCTTGTTTAATGCGAGACGGTTATTCATTTAAATCAGAGAATAATTGTTGTTCTATTTATATGAGTAATATCTATTATGGTCATGCACCCTTGTTGAGTGGTCTATTTTTGTTGAATCTCGATCGTGGTGATACACATGTTCATAATATTGAAGCCAAAAGATGCAAAGTTGATAATGACAGTGCAACTTATTTGTGGCACTTGCGTTTAGGTCATATTGGTGTAAAGCGCATGAAGAAACTCCATGTTGATGGGCTTTTGAAATCACTTGCTTATGAATGACTTGTTGCTTGGGAACCATGCCTCATGGGCAAGATGACTAAAACTCCGTTCTTCGGAACAATGGAACGAGCTACTGACTTATTGGAAATAATACATACCGATGTATGCGGTCCAATGAGTGTTGAGGCTCGTGGCGTGTATCGTTATTTTTTGACCTTCACAGATGATTTGAGCAGATATGGGTATATCTACTTAATGAAAGGTAAGTTTGAAATGTTCGAAAAGTTCAAAGAATTTCAGAGTGAAGTGGAAAATCATCGTAACAAGAAAATAAGTTTCTACGATCTGATTGTGGAGGCGAATATTTGAGCTACGAGTTTGGTCTTCATTTCAAACAATGTGGAATAGTTTCACAACTCAGGCCACCTGGAATACCACAGCATAATGGTGTGCCCGAACGTCGTAACCGTACTTTATTAGATATGGTGCAATCTATGATGTCTCTTACTGATTTACCGCTATCGTTTTGGGGTTATGCTTTAGAGACGGCTCCATTCACGTTAAATAGGGCACCATAGAAATCCGTTGAGATGACACCATATGAACTGTGGTTTGGCAAGAAACCCAAGTTGTCGTTTCTTAAAGTTTGGGGCTACAATGCTTATGTGAAAAAGCTTCAACCTGATAAGCTCGAACCCAAATCGGAGAAGTGCATCTTCATAGGATACCCAAAGGAAACTGTTGGGTACACCTTCTAGCATAGATCCAAAGGCAAGATATTCATTGCTAAGAATGGATCCATTCTAGAGAAGGAGTTTCTGTCGAAAGAAGTGACTGTGAGGAAAGTAGAACTTGAAGAGGTAATTGTACCTTCTCCCGAATTGGAAAGTAGTTCATCATAGAAATCAGTTCTAGTGATTCCTACACCAATTAGTGAGGAAGCTAATGATGATGATCATGAAACTTCAGATCAAGATAGTACTAAACCTGTACGTCATCCAGAGTACGGTCTGCACTAGAGTGGTACGGTAATCCTGTTCTGGAAGTCATGTTACTAGACCATGATGAACCTACGAACTATGAGGAAGTGATGATGAGCCCAGATTCCGCGAAATGGCTTGAGGCCATGAAATCTGAGATGGGATCCATGTATGAGAACAAAGTGTGGACTTTGGTGGACTTTCCCGATGATCGGCAAGCCATAGAAAATAAATGGATCTTCAAGAAGAAGACTGACACTGACGGTAATGTTACTGTCTACAAAGCTCGACTTGTTGCGAAAGGTTTTCGACAAGTTCAAGGAGTTGACTACGATGAGACCTTCTCACCCATAGCGATGCTTAAGTCTGTCCGAATCATGTTAGCAATTGCCGCATTTTATGATTATGAAATTTGGCAAATTGATGTCAAAACTGCATTCCTTAATGGATTTCTTAAAGAAGGGTTGTATATGATGCAACCAGAAGGTTTTGTCGATCCAAAAGGTGCTAACAAAGTGTGCAAGCTCTAGTGGTCCATTTACGGACTGGTGCAAGACTCTCGGAGTTGGAATATATGCTTTGATAGTGTGATCAATGCATATGGTTTTATACAGACTTTTGGAGAAGCATGTATTTACAAGAAAGTGAGTGGGAGCTTTGTAGCATTTCTAGTATTATATGTGGATGACATATTGTTCATTGGAAATGATACAGGATTTCTGGATATCATAAAAGGATACTTGAATAAGAATTTTTCAATGAAAGACCGCGATGAAGCTGCTTACATATTTGGCATCAAGATCTATAGAGATAGGTCAAGGCGCTTAATTGAACTTTCACAAACCACATACCTTGATAAAGTCTTGAAGAAGTTCAAAATGGATCAGTGAAAGAAAGGGTTCTTGCCTGTGTTACAAGGTGTATAGTTGTGTCAGACTCAATGTCCGACCACTGCAGAAGATAGAGAGAAAATGAAAGTCATTCCCTATGCATCAACCATAGGTTCTATCATGTATGCAATGTTGTGTACCAGATCTGATGTGTGCCTTGCTATAAGTATAACAGGGAGGTACAAAAGTAATCCAGGAGTGGAGCACTAGACAGCGGTCAAGAACATCCTGAAATACCTGAAAAGGACTAAGGATATGTTTCTCGTTTATGGAGGTGACAAAGAGCTTGTCGTAAATGGTTACATCGATGCAAGCTTTGACACTGATCTGGATGACTCTAAGTCGCAATCTGGATACGTATTTATATTGAGTGGTGGAGCTCTCAGTTGGTGCAGTTCCAAGCAGAACGTCGTAGCGGGATCTACGTGTGAAGCGGGGTACATAGCTGCTTCGGAAGCAGCAAATGAAGGACTCTGGATGAAGGAGTTCATATCCGATCTAGGTGTAATACCTAGTGCATCGAGTCCAATGAAAATATTTTGTGACAATACTGGAGCAATTGCTTTGGCAAAGGAACCCAGATTTCACAAGAGAACCAAACACATCAAGGGGCGCTTCAATTCCATCCGTCGTCAAGTCGCGGAGGGAGACATATAGATTTGCAAGATACATACGGATCTGAATGTTGAAGACCCATTGACTAAGCCTCTTCCACGAGCAAAACATGATCAGCACCAAGACTCCATGGGTGTTAGAATCATTACTTTGTAATCTAGATTATTGACTCTAGTGCAAGTGGCAGACTGAAGGAAATATGCCTTAGAGGCAATAATAAAGTTGTTATTTATATTTCCTTATATCATGATAAATGTTTATTGTTCATGCTAGAATTGTATTAACCGAAAACTTAGTACATGTGTGAATACATAGACAAAATAGAGTGTCCCTAGTATGCTTCTACTTGACTAGCTCGTTAATCAAAGATGGTTATGTTTCCTAACCATGGCATGTGTTGTCGTTTGATGAATGGGATCACATCATTAGAGAATGATGTGATGGACAAGACCCATCCGTTATCTTAGCATTATGATCGTTACAGTTTTATTGCTACTGCTTTCTTCATGACTTATACATGTTCCTCTAACTATGAGATTATGTAACTCCCGAATACCGAAGGAACACCTTATGTGCTATCAAACATCACAACATAACTGGGTGAGTATAAAGATGCTCTACAGGTGTCTCTGAAGGTGTTTGTTGGGTTGGCATAAATCAAGATTAGGATTTGTCACTCTGTGTATCTCTTTGGGCCCTCTCAATAATGCTCATCACTATAAGCCTTGCAAGCAATGTGACTAATGAGTTAGTTATGGGATGAAGCATTACGGAATGAGTAAAGAGACTTGCCGGTAACGATATTGAACTAGGTATAATGATAGCGATGATCGAATCTTGGGCAAGTAACATACCGATGACAAAGGGAACAACGTATGTTGTTGTGCAGTTTGACCGATAAAGATCTTCGTAGAATATGTAGGAGCCAATATGAGCAACCAGGTTCCGCTATTGGTTATTGATCGGAGATGTGTCTCGATCATGTCTACATAGTTCTCGAACCCGCAGGGTCCACACGTTTAACGTTCGATGACGATTTGTATTATGAGTTATATGATTTGATGACCGAAGTTTGTTCGGAGTCCCGGATGAGATCACGAACATGACGAGGAGTCTCGAAATGGTCGAGAGGTAAAGATGTATATATTGGAAGGTTATATTCGGACACCGGAATGGTTCCGGAGTGATTCGGGTATTTTTTGGAGTAGCGGGAGGTTACCGGACCCCCCCCCCCGGAAGTAGTGGGTCTTCATGGCTTTAGTGGAAAGGAAAGGAGGGCCGCAAGGGTGGCCGCCCCCCCCCCATGGCAAGTCCGAATTGGACTAGGGAGGGGGCGGCGCCCCCCCCCCCTCCCTCTTTCCTTCTCCCTCTCCTCCTCCTTCCCTCTCTCCCCTCTTGGAAAAGGAAGGGGACTCTAACTAGGATTGGGAATCCTAGTTGGACTCCCCCTATGGCGCGCCCCTCCTGGCCGCCGGTCTCCTCCTCTCCCTCCTTTATATATGTGGCCAGGAGGCACCCCAAAGCACAATAGACAATCTCTTAGCCGTGTGCGGTGCCCCCATCCACAGTTTAACACCTCGGTCATATCGTCGTAGTGCTTAGCCAAAGCCCTGCGCCGGTAACTTCATCATCACTGTCACCACGCCGTCGTGCTGACGGAACTCTCCCTCGTCCTCAATTGGATCAAGAGCACGAGGCACGTCATCATGTTGAACGTGTGCTGAACACGGAGGTGCCGTGCATTCGGTACTTGGATCGGTTGGATCGTGAAGATGTTCGACTACATCAACCGCATTACTAAACGCTTCCGCTTTCGGCCTACGAGGGTACATGGACACACTCTCCCGTCTCGTTGCTATGCCTTCACTAGATAGATCTTGCGTGATCGTATGAATTTTTTTGAATTACTACATTCTCCAACAAAATTATGTGCACTTTAAGATTACAACATAATCTAAATGTTGTAAAACAAATACAACATGATGTGAATATAAATATTAATACTCTTTTACCCTATACAACGTGCAACTAACATGTTGAAGACCAAACATCTAAACCTCTCTCCCTTCTGAAAGAACATATATGTCTCTCTGTAAAGAGTCAAACTAAGATGTGCTTTATGCAATTTTAGAGAAACGGTAAAAATGCATGCAAAATTATGTTAGATTCATTCTCTAATAACAGAAGCTAGTAAGAGTTCATAATAGTATGTATATGCATGTTGAAGCTAATGAAAAAGAATTAGAATTTTGAAAATTAACCATGTACAAAATCCTTACATAATTATATTATATCTCACGATATTAATACCTCAATGTTTAACCATACACCGTGGAAAACTGGAAGGAAAATACAGATGCATCTTCAGGATATAGATGATTAGCTGATTTATGGAGCACATAGCTGTTCAGATGTGCATGAATCACCCTTCATGGATTTCTACATCAAAGTGCATAACTCATGGTAAGATACTAAGGCCCTCGTGCATATGCTGTGAGAAGGAAACTTAAAATAAATACGATTATTGTATCAACTACAGTAGAAGAATACATTCTGATGCATGTGATTGCATAAAGCTTCGACGACAAATTCAAGGCTACTCACAACATGGATCAAAAAGCTAGTAAATTTCTATAGGCCTTCATGAAAGTAAATAAGTTTACTGAACAACCATAATCTCCTTTGTACATTAATGAACTGTAATTGTGCATATCATACTGAATCTGATTCATGATGTATAGACAAATTAATTAGACCTGGTGTTTTTCCCATAAAAACATCAAGCATAGAATGTATACTTGTGTACAATGTTGGATTTTTGGTCCTTCAGCTATATTATCCTAGGCATTTGTTTTGCTATCGTTGTTCTTTCCTTCTAACATCCACTGAAACAACATTGAAGGGATATCAATGTCAAAAGTACTACACGTTGTGCAGGTCATCGTTGTAATGAACTAAGCGTTAAGCAAGCACAATTACTTGTTTGTTTCTAATAGACTACAATGTCCAAAGTCTCATGGCAGAAAATTTGAACACAACCTGTTCGATTTTATTTTTATAGAACCTCTCACCTTATCAAATGACAGATGTTCACAATTCATCAACTCTGAACAAATTTTGGATGAAATCAATAATGCAGCACAAACAATTCTCATCTTTTTCACCTTTTCATTCGGCTCCATCTAGGCAAAGTTTGGAAGATGGGGAAGGGAGCGAGGGCAGCAGAGCCTGTTGCTGAAGGGGTTGCACAGAACCTCGCCATCGAATCCAACCACGGTAGGGTCATCGTAGCTCCTCACTATCTAATCCGATCATTGTGATAGAGGCATCTAAAGGCGGGGGAGCTAGGTTGCGCATGGTGCTGGCACAGCTCCTCGCCATGGAATCCATTGGTGGCATAATATGGTACGGGGGAGGGCGCTGAAGCTAGGTTGCAGATGGTGCTGAGCAGCCCCCTCGCCACCGAATCCATCAGTTGCAAGGTCGTCGCGACTCGTTGTTGTCAAGTCCAGCGATGGCGGGGGCTCTGCGAGTTCGGATGCAGCGACAGCCATCGGGGCAATAAATAGGTGAATTTGTATGTGCAGATTTGTAGAATGCCAAGGGATGGTTTGGGGAGTGGGAAAGATGCAAACAGGAAACATGAGGTGAATCTATAATACCTAAATAGTTCATCCCCACTAACATATTTCTCTTAACATGCAGCCTGTCCACATCATCAATCAACATGCAGTTATCCACATCAGCTAATCTGCCACATCATCAAGTTTTTTCTTTTCTTTTTCTATAGAGGAAGAAGATTACACACGGCACACACACTTCCTCTTCCCCATGCCCGCGACCTCACACGACGCCCCCTCTTCTTCCCAATTGCGATGTCCTACCTTCTCCACAAAACTTCTCGCCCACTTCATCTTCCCCAAAGTCCATTAAATCACGGTAATGGAAAGGATGCAACTCTGTATTTACACGGGGACCCATCAATCGATCACATCAGAGCCAAGAAGATGAGACGGCGAGGTCGAGCTTCAGGTCAAGGTTCAGACTGGTGGCGACTGGCGAGGCGGAGTGACGGCTCACCGGAGCAGCGCCTTCTCGCTGGTCGCTTGGAGTCGTTGGCGTCGATCGCATCAGAGCCAAGAGGACGAGACGGCGAGGTCGAGCTTCAGGTCAATTCAGACTGATGGCGAGGCGGCAGGAGAGACGGCTCACTAGAGCAGCGGCCTTCTTGGTGGTCGTGTTCGAGCCGTTGGCGTCGCTGCTCACAGCCGTGGCCTCCTCCTCCCACTGGCCGCTCGATAGCGTCAGGACAAACCCCGCCGCCGGCTGCTGTTGCTTTTGACGCGTGCTTACCTACGGTAACATCTTCTCTGAACATTAATACTCTCCCCGTCCCCGCTCACCTGTGCCACTCGATTCGTCTCTTTTTTTTCCTTCGATGCAGGGCTTGGTGGTCCCCTATCGCACGCACTACTATCACCATCCATCTCTTTTTTCCTTCGATGCATGAGTAGGCTGCACTGCAGCAAGTAGTAGCAGCAGCCAACGAAAGTGTTGGCATGGTCAGGAGGGAGGAGAGATGCTGCTTCAAACAGATTTTTGAGATAACTGCATCATGATCTGCTGTGATGAGTAGGAACAATAGCAGTCAAGACTAAATAGCATATCTAGGTACACCCGAGATACCATATACAGTACTACTTTCAAGCTGCATACTTGCTATTGGCCTTATTTGATCTAGCATGTTGGATCACTAATGTTTCTGAATTTCTTTGTGACCATTCACTAAAGGTAACTCTTGCTACGCCATTTTGTTGGTATGATTGCATAAATTTGCACAAACTGTATTGCCCCTTGCTAAAGAAGACCTCTGAAGAAATTGTCTTGTAAAATGCACAGATCTCTGTTGATGGTATGATGTCCATAATTTTCTTTGTCGTTCAATACATCTTCTGTTTTTAGGTACTGATGTGTTTTGAACATATTTCAGAATATTCAAAATATCTTGGCGTTTGCAGGTTACTTTGGTCTAGATTATGGGGTAAAAAAAAGGTTTTGTCTGGATTAGTTCTCTTCCAGTCAGTCTCATGTTTTAATGTTGTGAATTATTTCCGCATATATGCGCACCCGACAGTGTTGACAAGTATATGATACAAACATACTCGAAGGAAGGCCATACTATTTTCTTCATTCAATTCTCATTAGTCTTGCATGGACCTAAAAATAGTACTATGGTGTGGGCAACTAAGAAGAATCATTACCACCTCTGAAGCAAATCTTCACTCAATTCTATAGAAGTAAGAACATACCCTCCTTTAATTATCCTTACAGATTGTTATTCTTTGAATCCTATAGAACTGCTTCAGTTCAATTAATGTAATTATGTTTAGCTTTGCAAAATCAGTAAGATTTACTTCACCATTCTCTCTTCATTGTCATATTTGTTCAGTTAAGTACATGCCTTCGCTTGGAACAGGTTATCCTGACTTCCCAAACCATGAATATTACAGACTTACAATATTGCCAAGAGTAGAATATTGAATGCACAATATGCTTCTGAATTGCCATGTTCAATTATTGACCGAAAGTTCATCACGGTGCTAAGTTCTAATGATTTCTCCCTTGACTGGTCTTGCCTTATTAAGTCAAAATTGCATCACCATTTTATTTCATCATGAAACTTTTTTCATGCTAATTGATGTATGGTGTAGCAGTGTTCGGTTTTTATGTGCGGAAATTATGGGACAAACTGAATTGGCAATTTATGTTCTCGCTGTCATCAATTCTTACACACTATGATGTGGGCAACTAAGAAGAATCATTACCACCTCTGAAGCAAATCTCCAATGCCTATTTGATTTGTGGTATATTTATTTATTCTTTGCGGGCGAGATGTTTTCGATGCACAAATGTTTGGAAGGCCATGATATTTTGCCAGTGGGAACTGTAACCACTAATGTTAATATTTTTTTGAAAGGAAATGTTATGTATTTTTCTAGCCAGTTTTGCAGTTCAATCTCATAAAATGGTTTTATTTTAGCCAAGAAAAAATACGGCTAAAAGTATATCCAAATTATTTATATTTCATTTGTCTAACATATCTCATTTTTCTTGCAACAGTTCCCGCAACAACGTGCGGGGTGTCATCTAGTTAATGGAAAGAATAAGGGCGTTTTTGGTTGCCGTCGGCTACAGTATCTGCATTGCATACACTTCTGCACTCAGCCTGGCTCTCGAAAAACAACCTCATATGCGACATCTGCAATTTGTTTGGTTGTCTGCATATGGACTGCATGCATCAATGGATCAACATTGGCATGTTGTTTGTTTGCCTGCATTGTCTCAGCGCATCCAACTACACATTGTTTGGTTGCCCGCATGGGGTATGATTAATAGCTAGCACTTGCACTTAGCACACAGGATTAAGAGCTAGCAGAGGAAGGGGGAGAAGAAATGCAGTGTGCGCCCGACCATGGCGATTGCGGTACATAGTGGCCGTGGCGCCGTGTCCAACATGACGAGCATGGAGTCGTGGACGAGCGACCCCATCGGTGGCACGGCGAGCGACACCGTCGGCAACTAGTTGCGGTGCTCGCGCAAAGACAGTCGACAGAGGAGGAGAATGCAGTGCCCGTGCCATGATATCGTCAGTGCAGTGGACGAGATAGGAGGCCGAGATGATCGACACCGGAAATGACTCGAGTGTAGTAGGGAGAGACAGAGGAGGCCAAGATGATCGATCCCGTCGGCGGCGCGGCAAACTGCAGTGTTCATGGAGGCAGAGGACACAAGAAGCAGTGTGCGCGCCATTGCAGCATCAGTACAGTAGGAGGACGACAGAGAGTAGGCCGAGATGAGCGACGCTGAAAACGAATCTAGTGTAGTAGGACGTGGGCAAGGAGATCAAGGGGAAGGGCTTCGGTGTCGAGAGGGACGAATAGGAGGGCTCTGGACAGAGGAGCTCGACACGACGGCGTCAGTGCAGTAGACTACTGCGCAAAGAGAGATGAATCTACGATCGTCGAAACCAAAAACTTACAACACGAATATTGTGAGGAACTGCGAGATTAGGCTACTGGTCAAAGGAAATTTCAAATGTTTGATCGTGTGCAACGAATCTGACATAATTCGTCCAGAATAGCTCCAAACGGGAAGACGATATTAAGAAGTTACGACCGACGAAACTACGAACCGATCGCTTGAATGGAACCATAGCATCGAGGTCATCTTTTTCGTGTAGAGCTTACCACGAATCGAAGCATCGTTGTGTAGATCAGAGGGGCATGGAAGAGAGGAGATTAGAGAGGAGCTTACTAGAGGTTGAAGAAGACACCACGTAAACAGCTCGCATCCCTCCCGTTTCTCCTCCTGCAGGGGCCCGCTCGCTGCGCTTCCGCACGGTCTAGCTCTAGAGAAACTGCCGATTCCTGCGTTTCCAGCGAGTCAGGCCCAGAGGTGCTTTAAGAAGCGTGCGATGCAGGTCCAATAGTATATGTGGGCTACCAAACAGGCTGAATCCTTCCCGCGCGGTTCTAGTTGGACCTTATGTGGGCAACCAAACACGCCCTAATGGAATCACCGGAGAAGATTAGCAGGTTATATGTGTCGGCTCCCATTAATACTTTAATAGACTACTCGTCAGTTTCAGAATACAGAGAGAACCCAACTACATAGATTAAAAATCTCACGTTTCGTATTGCTGGCAAATAAAAGGAGAGAAATGCCGAGGTGGCACATTTGCTAAGGTCGAAGACTGCAATTGATCGCTTATGGTGCACCCCCATACAGATTCAAAAGAGATGTAAATCCTTCCACACAGAGAACAAATATGGTGACACAGGGTCTCCCTCACGGAACAAAGTTATACTAAATCAATCTTATATTTACTAGTTGGACGCACCGTTAGAGCCTTTACGTTAATCCACATCATCAAGATTAATTCAGTTATTAGATTAAAAATTTAATGGTCAAGATGTATTAGAAATCCCTGACATTTATAAAGACATGACCTACGAACATAATTGAACTAGCACGTAGAGAAAGTTGAGGCATAATTTTACAATGTAGAAAAAGGGAGATCACATAAAAGTAAAAGAGTCCTAATGCTACAAGGAAAGACCATCGTGAGAGACAACTTTATTATATTAAAAAGGAGATCACACTACTAGAAAAAGGCCTACTAATGGCGCACCGGTTTTGCCTACTAATGGTGCACTACCGGTGCGCCATTAGTATCACGCCACTAGTATTTTTTATTAATGGCGCACCACTGGTGCGTCATTAGTATCTGGTATAATAATGGCGCACCACGCAGTGCGCCATTAGTATGTAACACCATGCGCCATTAGTATGCCTCCCGGGGGGCCATATGTAACCATGTACTTTGTCATACTAATGGCGCACTCTGTCGTGATGCGCCATTAGTATCCTTTGGCATATTAATGGCGCACCTTGTTGTGATGTGCCGTTAGTATGAATATTTGGTTTTTTGTTTTTTACTTTTCTGATTTTTGCACAGGTTACAAAATATATTATTGGACAGAATATAGACAGCAGCACACAGCAACAGCAGATTCATCGAATACAATAGAAGATTAGTCTCCGAATACAATTCATCATATTAGTCTCCGAATACAATTCATCATATTAGTCTCCGAATTCAAAAGACCGAACAAAGATAAAACAATACAAGTCTCAAGACCGCGAGTATCGAGTTTGTCTTCACATTACAAGTCGATATCGATCATCTAAACTAGCATCATCGCGATCAAACTGGTCTTCATCCGGTTCCTCCAATGCTCCCTCCTCTCTCCCGCTAGATAGCGGACGTATCTAGATTCGGCCTCCGCCCTAGTGGTGTACCCTTTGTAACTGTTACCGCTAAAACGGTGAACCTGTCTCCGACACTCCTCTCAGTCGTCGTAGACTCCGGGAACCTTACCCTTGTACTCGACATACGACGGCATCTCTATGCACAAGCCAAACAACAGACAATACATAAGCAATATGTAAGTATGCAACAAAAGGATCGGAAGAGAAAAGCAAGACATTAATAGCACGATTCATGGTCCTATTAATAAATAGCATCGATTACATCTAAGTTGAACGACTGTCCAAACCAAAGAGACATACGAATTCATTAAAGTTTAATTACAACATGAGCCAATCAATGTTTCAGAACTACACATCACTACTTTCGACTCAACTCATCGGACAGGAGCGTGGATGAAGCCGTCGTCTGATGTGATGGTCATGAAATCGTGATCGTTGTCACCCTGCATTTGTAGCGTTCCATCTATCTCCCTGTTGGACGGTTGATATCTGAGGAAGAACTGCCCCGAGGTATGAAGGACATCTTGATGGATGATGTCCGCAAACTCTGACTGGATGCGAAAGAATTCTTGTCTGAGGTCCGCGTCCTGGATTGCCGACAAGGTCGCGGCTCAATCTTTGAGATTATCTGGTAGCAGAAGGTGATGATGGTCCCTTACGATCGCCCGCATGTGATGGAGGGCGTAGTAGGCATCCTTCTGACCACCAGGCGGCTGCTTGACGCAGCAGAACTTCGTATTGTGTGAGAACATGTGCTTGCCGTACTTACGAACTGCCCTGGTGAAGGTGGCTCTAGATTTGGCGTAGCCGGGGAGAACATCATCAAGAACTTTCTTGACATTTGTGTAGTCTATCTTGGAGTTACGGTTCGGGTCGAAATACATGGCCATGGAATATTTCGGGCTTAAGAGGATGAGTGTGCAATGTGTGTTACTGCACAGAACACGGGATGTTAGAAAAAAAAAGAACGATCGAAATCTAAGAAATCATATGTTACGGGGCGGTTAAGGGATGTCTTACTCGGGAAAGTAAGCCACAAGGAAGTTATCCTTATCTGGGTTTGCCAGAATGACGCCTTCGAGGTGTGAGCTCGCAACTTGGCGGTCCCCAGCGCTGCTCAAGTGCTTGGCACGCATGTAGAAGGGGTCAACTATCACGATGTCCGGGGTCTTGTCTCTAATGATCCGCATCGCCATACTCAGCGAAAACAGCCGAACGAAGGTGTAGTGCAGCGGATGAAGGTTAAACATAGCAAAGATGTCATCAAACCGCAGGACGATCGTACCCCCGATGTCGCCATCCACAAAGCCCTTGCCCTCTGGCACCTTGGCCACGAAAACCGGGTATGCCACATCATTCTCTCTGAGACGCCGCTTCTCCAAAGAAAGAACACTGTCGTGCAGACTCCGCATAGCACCGGTTGCAGCATTGAGCATATTTGGCGGTAGCATCTCCCTACCCGCCACATGCACGCTCCTCGAGATATCCTTAGGTGAAGGTGGCCCGTCCCGAGCATGGATCAAACTCGGTGCCGGCTGGCTCGCACCGGCGCCCTTGTTAGTCTTTCGTTTTCGTCCCTTCTTCTTGATCTCCTGTAATGGGACCGAGTTCTGCTCACAGACCGCCTTCTTGAGCGTGTTGGGGCTGATAATATTTCGCACCTTAGCTATCTGAGGCTCGGTGAAGGCGGGAGCTGGAGGCGTCTCCTGAGAACTGAACGCCAGACGACGCCTGTTACAATTGGATTTCTCCGCCGTACCAACTAGATTGCGGTAGTCTTGGTTGGGTTCTTGAGAAAGAGGCCCGCAGAACTCGTCAGCGTACCCATGTTCGGCAAAGTACTTATCGACTTTGGTAAATGTACCATCGTCGTTGTCGTCGTCGTCCGGATCCTGTGCCATAGGGTTGTCCGGATCCTGTGCCATAGGGATGTCCGGCATAGGGATGTCCGGCAGATCCGGTAGCGTTGCGGCGTTCTTGCCATGGCTTGGCGCCGGCACGACTGGTGGTCTTGTCTGTGGGGTGGTGTCCCCCGCCCCCAAACGAATCTGGCTCTTCGGCCAAAGCAGGGGCCAGTTTACGCAGGCACTGAGGGTCATCTCATCTTCTTCGTCGGCCCCAGCGGGTCGAATCGGAGGTAACAGCTCGTCGCAGCCTGGCAGCACCCGAACCACTTCAACCCTATACATTGTGCGTGGCATCGGATTACCGTGGAACATGGGGTTGCCCGGTTGAACGATTCTGCCCTTGGCGACATCGACCAACTCACCGCCCACGAAGTTCAGAAGAGTGCAAGGAACATCGGCGGCGCCCTGCGAAAACATGTAGGGCGTCAGGGATGCCCAGTCAAAGGCAAGGAGATGAAGTCATCGGCCGAGAGGCTTACTTACCGTGATGCCGTCGAGCTCGGCTAATGTCGAGGCACCGCCAACGGCGGGCATGCAACTGATGGAGTGGCCGCTTGCTAGCGAGGTGCCGGCCGGCGTACACCCGAGTGCATTAAGCTCCAATGCTCGTGCCGGTGCCGGACACACGAATACTGCCTCTGCCGGAGACACCAATGGCGCCGCCGGAGACACCAATGGTACCGCCTGCGCGCTGTGCGAGTTGCTAGCTGTGAAGCTGGGAACCGGGGGAGGCCCCTGTTGGCCGCCCGCAATCCACGTCCTCAGCCCATGAATCAACGTAGGCACCATGGCGTTGAGCTTCGTTCCCAGTTGTTGTTCCACTTGCTCTTGGACAAGCTCCGGAATCCGCGCCACTTGTGCCTTGAGTGCTCCAACCTCGCGCGACTGGCTTTCTGAGCTTGTCTTTTTCTCCTTTCACCCACCAGCGGTATAGTATGACGACCATTTTGTGGACAAGACTTTGCCGGTCACACGACCAGCTGACGTCGGCTTACTAAGCTTATCCTTGTTTTTCATTACGTTCAACGCCCTATTTGAAGGGGTGTCGAAAGGGGAGCTCTGAGACGACCCCGTGCTACTGCTTTCAGTGTCCTGCGGAAGGAACGTGAACCATTTAGAAATATTGGGGATTAATTAGAATGTAACCATATGGAGCTAATTAGGCGGGGGTGTATTCCTTACGAGAACAAGCTCGAGCACCTTAATCTTCGGATCCATGGTAAGCTCCTTTGTTACCGGGTCCTCCTTGTACCGGGCCCTGAGAAAGTTCCTGGTCTGCTAGTCATGGTATTTCTCGAAGCGGGGCGGTAGGCCTTGCTCGGCACGCTCCGCGTCCTCCTTGTCCCATATAGGCTCTGCCACTCTGTAACTGCCGAGACCGAGTTGGTGGACCCCTAAGTTCAACTTCCGCATTTCTTTCCCCCACTGACTTGATTCAGAGGTTGCGCTGATCTCGCACTTGATCTTGAACTCCTTGTACTCATCTTCGCTCATCAAAGGATATTTCACCTTGATCTTGTCATAAATACCACCTTTGTCAATCATTGCCTTCACCGTGCTTCTCCAAGTAGACAGGCCTGTGCTCATCCTCGTGAGGGCAGTACTGTTCACTTTATTCCCTGAGAGGCGTGTGTTTGCAAACTCAGCGGGGAACTTGTATCATTCGTGCAGCTTTGTGAAGAGGAGGCTGCAGAAATTACCGTGGTCCTTATGCCTTAGGTTATCGGTGTTGATCGAGACGGTGCTCCGGAGAATGCACCCGAGCTGAACCGAGTACCCATTGACTACTTGTTTGGGCGCCGTTGGATTCTTGTCGGAGTCCACTTCAGTAAATTCCTCCCTGACGGTGCCGAGCGCGCTCGGGCGCCGGTCCTTTCGCTGCCTCTTCGGTTGGCTGTCATCTGTGTGTGCGCTGCCATCTTCAGTGGTGGCATCGTCGGCGGCACCATCAGTGGTGTCATCCCCGACGCCACTAGGGGTTGTGTAGTCAGGATCGATGTCTTCCGTGGCGTCCTCATAGCGGTGAGGTTGTTCCTCCAACTCCTGGGACAGCTCCTAGAATTGCTTGCCGCCCAAACCGCCGGCCTCATCGTTGTGGGCCATGTTTCGCTCTAAATGGGAAAAAAGTTTGGTCAAAAAATTGGTTATTGTCAAGGAACAAGATCATAGTCTCATCATTTAGGGTTTGTCGACATCGAGGCATCCTAAAAGCTAAGCTTTTATCATTTAGGGTCTGTCGACGCCGAGGCACCCTAAAAGCCTAAGCATACATCATTTAGGTTCTCATCGACACCGAGGCACCCTAAAAGCCAAGGTTTCATCATTTAGGGTTTGTCGACGCCGAGGCACCCTAAATGCTAAGTTAAGTTTTCATCATATAGGGTTTATCGATGCTGAGGCACCCTAGGTTGGGCCTAATCACTTGGCACTAATTAGTTGGCTCTATTGCCACCTATGTTGGGTTTATCATCTACGGTTTATTGATGCTTAGGAGAATTCTAAGTTGGGCCTAATCACTTGGCTCTATTGCCACCTATGGTTTAATGCAGCAAGAATAAAGGGGCAGTTGATCCTACTTAATTAAGTACTAAGATACCTTGGCCCATGCATTAGTAGCAATACCTCATATGTCCAATTTTTAGCAAAGTCATGCTAAAATTCACGGAAAATTTCCGCATGACCTTTGCTGGAAATAGGACATATGGAGTACCCGAATTTGCTGGAACGGAAGTTAATCGACATTTCGGCAAACTCAAGGGCCTCTCGGGGTACCTGCAAAATCATTATCCCCGCGTAATGAAGTCGCCAATGGGTCATTTCAGAAGATCACCAGTAGCATCATCACAAGTACAACATCATCACAAGTACAGCAGCAGCAGCAGTGAATACATGCATAACAGCAGCAGCAACAGGTTTATTCTTCTTCTTCATAAACATTAATTGGTGTGGGTGACTCTATCTGCCCTCTAATGACTCACTCAACTTAACTGAATAGTGGCTAAAGATATATAAAACTCCATTGCAAATGTGCCATGTCAATAAAAAAACTCATGGAAGTAAACTACTAGCAGGCTCAAAAGTCAAGTAAAGTGAAGATTATGACATCTTGCAAACACAGGACCATGTCATTATCATGGCAGTCCACTATATATTTTTATAACAAAATACATCATTATCAGGGCACATTATGGCCATTTTCTTACATGATGCTAACTGTACCTAACTGAACATATTTCTCACCTTGGAGGTGTTGCTGCTGCTGCACTGTCTGAACTTCACTTCCTTTACCTCCTTGGAAACCTGAAATATGCGGATGTTAGAAAGGTTCTAATTTGTATATGATGATTCTAAGAAAAGGTAAAAGGTGTATCAAGAACAGATTCACATGTGTGGCTGTTAGCCATTACAAACTTAAATTTATCTATTTCTGTATCTCACAAACTATCATAAATGAATAATAGTACACTTAGGAGATCACTGAAAAGCAATGACATATTCATGATCTAGTTTAGCAGTAGGTTGCAAATATTTAACTGTCTAGAACATCACAGCATGCACAGTAATAAGAATAATGTAAACATTTGACTTAGTTATAAGCATAGTATACTTCTTATAAACTGAAAGTGGAACTACTCACAATGAAGAAGTATTAGCAGATAGTTTGTCAACTCATGAAATAACATTTTTTTCAGCCCAAAATGGATGCCATTTTATAACATTGCATAGCATCAGTTAGACAGAGCTGAGCCTTTCACCACTATATAATATTGCCATATAAAATTACAAATTTATGTAACCTGGATTTTTTTGTATGAAACCTAGTCAATGTGACAATATATAAACTACTGATCTACTAGTTATCAAGTTGAGAAATTGACCGCATATAAGCAAAAGCAATATCAGACTTGACTAAAGATACCGGTAAAGTTGTAAGTTATATCTTACCAGTGTGATAACGGAAACTGTACTAATTAGGGTTCTTATTATGTTCTGGTATATAAATTCTTCTCAATTACTTACGAAAATTAGTGGATGTCTTACAAATTACAGAGGGAGTTAATAATTTTAGTTTCATAAGAAAAAATTCATCAATTAAAGCCCATGCAACAATATAAATTGCAAAACATCATATATATTCCCATGGACACATCTAGTAGGAGATAATGCTACATCACCTTTTTAGTCATCACATCATACTAGTATGTCTCACCAAACAGCCATGTAACTACTACAACATGTAGCTCCTCATCATCTTCCTACTATGCATCATCGTCCTACTATACTTGCTACTCATCTTCAGAACCAAACAGCGACAAAAACAGTTGAAGAGAGGCTCACTAGAGGACACTCAAATTTTCTAACCCTAGAACACGGGGGAAGAGGGTTGTGGTACTCGCGGGAGGTAGCCTAGGGGGGAGGAGGGGAAGGGGGAGAGGTGAGGAATCACCTGTGGGATAACGGCAGGCTACCGTAGGAGGGCGCCGGCGTCAAGGAGGCGGCGGGCGGTGGCGCGTTAAGGAGGAGGCGGCACGTCGAGGAGGAGGTGGCGCGTCGAGGAGGAGGCGCGTCGAGGAGGAGGCGGCGCGTCAAGGAGGAGGCGGCGTGTCGAGCTTGCCACCCACCTTGGAGCCGGAACCCTAGGGCGTGCAGGCGCGGCGGACGGAGGGGGCGGCGCTCGCGGGGGAGGCGGGGCTCGGGGGGAGGCGGTGCTCGAGGGGGAGGAAGGGGAGAGGGAGGCGGCGGGGGCGCGTGGGCGGCTGCGGCGGACGGAGGTGGCGGATGGCGGGGGCGTACGGTTGGGGTCGATCGAGGGGAATCTGGCGAGGGAGGGAGGAAGGACACAGTGCGAGGGCAGTAGGTGGAGTGGGGGGAGGGTTCTAGTGGCGCACCTCCCCCTCGTGCGCCATAAGTACGACTATTCTAATGGCGCACCTCCCCTCGGTGCGCCATTAGAATTTTGTTTTAATCTAGCCCGACTTGTCAGGTTATATACCACCTAACCCTATCTACATCAGAACCCGCCCACTAGCCCGACTGGTCAGCACGCAGCACACACACCAGGAGGTCCTAGGTTCGATTCCTAGGCTCCCTAATATTTTTTTATGCATTTTAAATGCTGTTTGATATTTATTTGTGTTTAAATATGTTCAAACTTTTATAAATCATAACAGTAATATTTTTTATAAAAACAGTAATAATTTTTTAAAAAATATGTTCAAATTTGTTACTTGAAAATATCATCGGCGGCGGCGGTGGAGTGGGGAAGGGTGCGGTGGGTGCCCGTTGGCGGCAGTGGAGCGGGGGAGGGTGCAGGGGGGCGGGTGCTCGTCGGCGGCGGTGGAGCGGGGGAGGGTTGCGGTGGGTCGTCGGTGGCGGTGGAGCTAGCGGGGGAGGGTGCGGGTGGGATCGAGATGGAGGGGGATCGAGATCGAGATGGAGGGGGAATCAAGATCGAGATGGAGGGGGATCGAGATCGAGTGTCCTCATGAATTCAAAAAGTGCCCATGAAATTTAAAAATATTCATGATATCAAAAAGTGCCCATGAAATACAATCGAGAAATGAAGACTATGATTTAAATACAATCGATCTTAGCTAGCTATCGGTTCACAATCTTCTTGCCCTTCTTTTTCGCAAATAGAGTTCTTCTGTGGAACGGACGTCCTTTAGGTAGGGTGGTCCTGCTTCTTCTTGTGGTGTGTGCTGCTACTTCATCGTCGTCGTCATGTTCGATCTTTGGGTCGCCGTACTTGTCGAAGTCTTGCTCATTGGCTACTCCATCCATTCCGATGATCTTCCTTTTGCCTCTCCTCACGACAACACGACTAGGCTTTGACGGGTCGGTAATGAAGAAGCATTGGTCCACTTGGGAAGCCAGTACCCATGGCTTATTTTTCGCTGTGACGTTTGCGCCCGCAGTCTTGGATTTGGCTTCGGGTATAACCATGGTGGTGAAATACCGGTCTTCTTTTAGGACGCTCTTGGCCCATCTGACACGGAACATCGGGACCTTCTCTCCAGCGTAGCTCAGCTCCCAGATCTCCTCGGTCCTTCTGTAGTATCTGTCCTTGTCGTTACCGGTGTAGGATTCCATCATTGCCCCGGAGTTCTGATAACCATCGCTCTTCATGTCCTTGTTCTCGGTGTAGAATGTGTAGCCGTTGATGTCGTACGCCTCATATGTCATCAGATTGTGCTCGGCGCCCTGTGACAAGGCGAATATGAGTTGTTCTTCTGCGGAAGAATCCTCATGTAAAGGATACGACAGAAGCTTCTGCTTGAACCAACGCGTGAAACATGAGTTGTGCTCTTTGATTATATCTCCGTCCGTCCTCTGTTGGCCTTGGTCATTGTATGTCTTCTCAATAAAGGTTTTGTGCTCTACCACCCAAGGATCGACCACGTCTATGTGTTGTAGCGCGACTAGGTTTGCTCTTTCAAAGTTGGCGAGTCGACCCTCGAAGTCGACATGCATTTCGCGGCGACCCTCACGGTGACCCCATCCAGCGAGCCTGCCGAGGTGCCTGTTGACGGGCAGACCAACGGGGTTCTCGATGCCTAGATAATTCGTGTAGTAGGAGATGCACTCTTCGGTCAGAAAGCCCCTGGCTATACTTCCCTCTGGACGTGACATGTTGCGAACGTATCCTTTGATGACACCATTCATCCTTTTGAATGACATCATGCTGTGCAGGAACGTCGGCCCGAGTTGGATGATATCCTCCATGATATGGACCAGCAGATGCACCATAACGTCGAAGAATGCGGGCGGGAAGTACATCTCAAGCTCGCATAGTATCACCACGATCTCTTCCTGTAGCCTTCTGAGTTGCCTCACGCCAATCGACTTCCGAGAGATGACGTCGAAAAAGTTGCATAGGCCAAATAGCGTTTCACGGACGTGCGCGTCCATGATCCCACAGATTGCAACTGGAAGTATCTGCGTCATCAGCACGTGACAGTCATGAGACTTCATCCCGCTGAACTTCTGCTTCGCTGGGTCTAGGTATCTGCTTATCTTCCCCGCGTAACCGTAAGGAAGTTTTACTCCTACGAGGCAGGTGAAAAACTGCTCGATCTCCTCCTGACTTAGAGTGAAGCACGCGGGAGGGTAGTCATTTCCGGTCTTCTTGGCCTTTTTGCCTTTGCGACGAGTTTCTGTGTCCTGCTTCGCCTCATCATCATCATCATCATCATCATTAACGTGAAGCTCTGCCTGATGCCCATTGATTTCAAGTCTGCCCTTGCTTTCGGCCCATCTTTGGTCCTCTCTGGCATGTTGAGAAGGGTACCAAGCAGACTCTCACACACGTTCTTCGTGATATGCATGGCATCAAGGCTATGAGGCACACGGTGGATCTTCCAGTATGGCAAGTCCCAGAAAACAGACCTCGTTTTCCATACCTTCAGCAGCGGCTCTGGCGCCTTTCGCTTCTTTCCTGGCTCTGGCGCCTTTTGCTTCTTTCCCGGCAGTGGGCAATCTTTCCAATTTTTCAACAGCTCGTCTATTTCCTCGCCGCTCCTCGTACGCGGGCGTTTTCGGGGTTCGGTTTCACCATCAAACAGATCCTTGCGTTTCCTCCACGGGTCATCGTCGCGAAGCCACCTTTGATGTCCCATGAACACGGTTTTCGAAGACCCGGGATCTCTATCTATCTAGCAATACATTGTGTCATCCATGCACCTTATGCATCCAGAAAATTCATGGACTACCTGCCCCGCGAGATATCCGTAACCGAGATAGTCATGCACCGTCGTGAGCAGTGCGGCTCTCATAGGGAAATATTCTTTCTCTACAGCGTCCCACGTATGGCTGGCGTTTTCCACAGCGTGTCTAGCTCCTCTTTCAGCAGCCCCGGATACAGATTGATGTCGTTCCCTGGTTGTTTCGGCCCTTCAATTAGCATACTCATGTGAATGTACTTCCTCTTCATGCACAACCAGGGGGGAAGGTTGTACATCCACACAAACATAGGCCAGGTGCTATGTGTGCTTCTCTGGCTGCCAAACGGATTGACTCCATCGGTGCTCGCGCCCAGCATGATGTTCCTTGGATCCTTCCCAAATTCTGGGTATTCGAAGTTCAACGCTTGCCACTGGCTCGCATCCTTAGGGTGACTCAGCATCTTGACTTTTTTATTTATCTCCGGACCATTTCCGTCATCTTCCCGCTTCTTCTCCTCCCTATCCGCGTGCCAACGCAGGAGCTTTGCTACCTTAGGGTCCACGAAATACCGCTGTAGACGAGGAGTGATCGGAAAGTACCACACCAATTTTCGAGGAGCTTTCTTCCTCTTCTTGTATCGAGTGACGCCGCACACCGGACATATGGTAGACTCCGCGTGCTCGTCCCGATAAATGATGCAATTGTTCATGCACACATGGTATTTCACGTGCGGTAAATCCAGAGGACACACGATTTTCTTCGCCTCCTCGAAACTGGTCGGGCACTTGTTCTCCTTGGGAAGACGTTCGTGCCAGAATGACATGTTCTCATCGAAGCATGCGTCGGTCATTTTGTGTTTTACCTTCATCTCCAGAGCCATGACCGTTACTTTCAGGCGGGTATCCTCGGGCCTGCATCCTTCATACAATGGAGTAACCGCGTCTATCTCCAGTTGATCCAGCTTGGCTTTCTCTTGGGCGGCAGCTCTTGCGTTATCCGTTTGCTTGAGAAGCAGCTCTTGAATATGAGGGTCCTGCACCCAGCCTCCATCATCGTCTGCTCCGGCATCTTCATCTTCATGATCATGCCCTTCGTCTCGATCTTCCTCATCATCATGTACGACATCTTCTACATGATGACTGTGTACAGCATCACCGTTGTGATCATGTCCTGGAGATTCTTCGTCTTCTCGCCCGCCCTCGCCGCGATGGTTGTCTTGTTGCCCTTCCTCATTTTCTGCCCGGCCCCCATGGACGACTTCATAGTCATCTTCATCACCTTGCCACCGATAGCCATCCATGAAACCACGCAAGAGCAGGTGGTCCCGCACCTGCCCGGAATCCGGGTCCGCAATAAGGCTCTTCAGCTTGCATCTTCGACACGGACATCTTATCTCCGTCTCGTTCTTTTGAAGCATCTCGGCCTTCGCAGAGCTCAAAAACCTATTCACGATGCCTTCGATCATCGTGCGGACCATGGTCGCCTGCGGGGTAGAGCAAAACAATATTTTAGAACCAAGAAAAAATTTGGCATGACCTTCCCTAAAAATATGACCAAAAAGAATGCACAGTGCCAAAATTCTCGCCGAAACGGAAATGAATCAACAATCCGGCAAAATATTGGCAACTATCGCATTTCAAATACCGGTACCTGCAAACACAAACATATATGCAACACCACAAACATACATAGATCTAGCTAGGCCACAAAAAGTGCATGTGCACGTTGTTGGAGCGAGCTAGGGAGAAAAAAAGTAGATCTACATCATGAAGATAGCTTTCCCCTTACTTACCTATCAAAAAAAAAGGTAATTTCACCACTTAATTTTGATGAATCTATGGTGCAAATGAGGTGAGGAGGAGGAGGCAGCCAAAAGCTTGGAGAAGGAGGTGGAGGGAATGAAGTGGGGAAAGTGAGTGGTAGGTGTGGCTGTCCAAAATATCTTGTTGGGGTCCCAGGTAACTAATGGCGCACCACCTGCAAATGCGCCATTAGTAACCCTGGTTACTAATGGTGCACCTGCAGGTGGTGCGCCATTAGTAGTTTTGCAAAAAAGTAATATATATATATATATATATATATATATATATATATATATATATATATATACTAATGGCGCACCTGCTGTAGGTGCGCCATTACTAGTTTAAACTAGTAATGGCGCACTGTGACATGGTGCGCCATTAGTAGTTTTGCAAAAAAGAATAAAAAAAATACAGTACTGGCGCACTCTGTGGCTGGTGCGACATTACTAGTTAGAACTAGTAATGGCGTACTTCGGTCGGATGCGCCATTAGTATGTATGTAAAAATAAAAAAAATTATCACTAGTGGTGCACTTTTTGTCTGATGCGTCATTAGTGTCTTCCACACTAATGGCGCATCACCAACTGGTGTGCCATTAGTATATAATAGTGGCGCACTACTTCCCTGGTGCTCCATTAGTGTCCATCCCATCTTTAATCCTTTTCCTAGTAGTGTCACGTATAAAAAATAAGAGTCCTCATGGTATAAGAAAAGAGCCATCATGATTTAAAATTTATAGGAAAGAGAAAACTTTATAATATAGAAAAGAGGTCGCGTAAAATAATAACACACCTCATGCTATAAGGAAAGAGCCATCATCACGCATGTCCCCAAATATGAAATGCCTTCTCCGCTTTTATAAAAAAAGGAAAACTGGTACGTACAAAAACTTACGTTTGTTCTCCTCTGTAACATCCCAATTTTTAATTTGGATGTTATACATAGATCATTCATATGAATTTCATAATTTATGGCATTTTGGTTGTGATCCAAAAAATCTTAACCAACTCAAGGACTCAAGGAGAGGGTTGGAGGTTTCCTAAATTTAATTTTTGAATTAATTTTCAAAACTTGAAAAATGGATCAATTTTGATTTTCATTTCTTTCCAATTATTTCAAACAATAGATGAGAGAAGATAAACTGACTTCTTCAAATCAGAGCAGAAATATTGGAAAAGATATTATGAAGTCAAATTATTTTATTTAAATTTTATTCGCAATTTTATTCGGTTGAAATTAGAGAAAAATGTGCATTTTTAAAAATTGCATTTAGTCCAGAAAAATGTTCATCTTGTCCCAAATATTAGGTAGGGATGTGAAAATTGTTTCTGAAATTTTAGGTCTTTTATTTTTATTTATTAGGATTTTTATTCGCGGTGTCGTTTTTAAAAAAAAGTTAACTGGGTCGGTCCAGCCGCAGCTAGGCCAGGCCCAGCGCCACGCCGTCTCCCGCTCGCGCTCGGGACATAGCCGTTGCGCCACCGCCGCCGGGGAGTCCAACCCGGACTCCCGAGACCGCCGCCGCCTCGCTTTCCCCTCGCCCAAGCCGGCCTCGCCTCCTCCCCCCTCTTAAATACCCTGCCGCTCCTCTCCATACCCCGTCTGAAGCCGCCGCCGCTGCAGTCGCCGCCGCCATCGAGTGCCGCCGCCGCCTGTGCCGCACCGCCACCGCCCATAGTCGCCGCCGCCGCCTGCTGCCGCTGCTGTTGCACCGCCACCGCTCTGGCGTTGTCGCCGACCCACCGTCGCCCGCATGCCGCCAATACCATCATTGACCTCGCCGACCAGCCACCAAGAACCAACCCGCCGGTTTTCTTGGTTTTTTTCATTATTTCCGGTTTAGATTAGATCGGTTCGTTTTTTAGATCGGTTAAATAGTGAGCATTCACTTGATTTGTCTGTTAACAAACGAGTTCGTTCGTTAGGTTCTGTTAGCGGACGTTCGTCTGGTGGATTTTTCTTTTTCCGTTTATTTTCGGCCAGAGACCTATCCGCAGTTTTCTCGCGATTGAGCCCCTCATCTTAAAACTAGCGTAACTTTTAGCTTGTTTTTCCACGTTAGATGAAACCAACGCCTAAATCTTTGTAATGATCCCCTCTTTCCAGTAAAACAACTTGAACATGATTTTGACAATTTAAAAACTGAGTTTAGTTCAGATTAGTATTCGATCTTGTTTCGTTTGTATCTTGAGTTTCGTAGCTCCGTTTGAGTTGATTCTTCTTGCAAATCATAGCTAATCACATGTACCTACTGTTAGGATCTAATGCACATGAAAATAATATTGTTAGGTTTTGTTTTATGTCTAGATTAGTAGTTTGCTTATTTCGAGTTTTATTTGGATCTTTTCTCGATTCTCTTTGTTTCGTTTGACTGATTGCTTATGTATGTTACTGTTTGTCTACGCTAGATTACCTGGAGTGGAAGCTTGTTACTATGAATCTCTAGAGTTTTCTGATCATCAACAAGGCAACTTACACTTTGATCATACTCTTCTATACCCAGTTTTTACTATGCATTATTTTTGCCCCTCAAATATTTGCATGAGTAGGATTGGGAACATGTGGTTTGGTTGTAGTACTTGAGGTAGGAACCTAATACCTTTGATCACCCCGGGAATATATGTTATGCTCAATTATTGCTTAGTCATGCTCATAGACAGGGATTGGATCGTGATACATATGGAAGTTATGAGAGTTATTAATCATGGATAGCATTAAGGTGGTGACTTTAATAAACATCTGGGTGGATTGGTTGGGGCACCTGGAGAATCTAGTGCTAGCCCGTTTAGGAAATCTCGGAGTACCCGTGTGATTTTTTCTTGGTTCGCCACCCAGGTGCAAAGGGATCATATGATATTTCATGCCTAGAAACTTCCGTGCGCAGCCACAAGCCATTATGGGCTCTTGCATAGTTGAGTAAGTTGCGTGAGCTCTCGAAGACGTGGACTAGCAGATGTAGGGGAAAGTAGGTGTACCGGTCTACCTGGAGTACAGAGTAAATGTTTCAAAAAGACTATGTCTCGATCTTCCAAACATGGATGCGGCCGAGTCTTGTGGGGAAAAGTGCGCAACCTCTGAAGAGTGTATAAACTAATCATGGTTAGCCATGTCCCCGGTTATGGACTTCTAGAGTATCTGGAATCGGATATTATTGTTGATCTCATCACTCTTAAATTAATTGAATTGGGTTTAATGATGATACTTGTTTAATTGGGTTTGAGTTGGAGGAACCTTCTCAAATATTGATACAACTTGGGAGTAGTAAATAAATTTATTCTTTTGTTGTAGGGAAAAACTAGCTTTATGCAAAACCTTGAACTTAGAGCCTCCACCAGCCAAATATTGCATGTAGATGTAGTACTTGCATTCATTGCTTTACAGTGTAACTTTGCCAGCATATTCCATGTGCTGACTTACACGACAGCAACGTCTCATGTTGCAGACTTCTCGGACGACGAATAAGGTGCGATAGGTCGTTGTCATGCACTCAGCTATGCCGTTGGAGTTGATGGACTCATTTACCTTCGAAGCTTCCTCAGGTATTTAGTTTAGATGGTCTTCAGCCATATTATTCGTGTAATCATACTCTTTATGAGGACCTCGATGTAATAAGTGTGTGGTTGAACTCTGCTATAATTCCTCGAGTACTGTGTGTGTGTGTGTGTCAGCATTACCTATCCAGGGATGACACTTAAGCACAGAGACTTTGGTCCATTGGGATTGTAGTCGCTACAAGATGGTATTAGAGCAGGCGCTGACTGTAGGACGCGACTACTAGGAAAAGCCATAGGATTACTCTTCTTTGCTCATTTCTAATCCTCCTCTATTTCTACTCTATAGATGGCAGACCCCAGGAACAAGTTCACTCAGCCGGATGACGACACCCCTTTCGAACGACACTTGAAGGAAGTCACTAAGTACCTGAACATCAGACTACCAAGCTTCACTAGGACTTTCTCTACAACTTTACCGGAAGAGGAGCGTTGGAGGATCAAAGCTCGTGTACCTGGGAGGACGTTTGCGCCAACAATAGAGCCCATTGATTTTACTTTGGATGCACCAAGTTGGAACTCTGGAAAGAGCATGGCAGCCCACATCACTTTCGGACGCATATGTGAAGTGTATCACAAGGAGCTTGAAGACACCGTCTATCAGATATGTGGACACCGAGATGAGGAATGGGAGATGATTCGTACCAGGAAGGATGGATCAATCGCAGCTTACATTCAGGAGATAGATCAGCACATTCGCCGATATGAGAACCAGATGTGCTCCATCATGAAGAAGACCAACAAGCTGATGAAGAAGAATCTCGAGCTAGAAGAGGAACTCAAGTCAACACGCGATGGTTATGAGGAAGAAATTGTTGTACTACTAGAGAAGCATGAAGACTTGAAGAGGAAGCTAGGACTACCCGTGGAGAACCATAAGCGAGAACCTAAAGTGGAGATCCATTCAGAGGACTACATCATCTTGGACGACATCGACACGGACAGTGATGCAAATGATGACAGTGATGACGACTACATAGACGAAGCTGGAGCAGATATCATGGAGTCTTCCACCGATCAAAATTTCTAGACGACCCCCATGTTACTAATAGTATTCTTCCAAGTAGTTAGCATCGATCGATTTGTAATCATAGTTAGATTATTGGTGTGAACCTTGTTTGATATTGAATGAAGTGAATTGGTTGTATTTGCCTCATGTGCATATGGGTAGTGAAATCTCTCTTAGACCTTATTCTATTCTGTTTTCTCACCCCTTCTAACCCATCAGATGCCTCCGAGACGTGACACCGGATTCATGTTCCCACCGGAGCTCACCCAGTTGATCCAGCAGCAGAATGCCTTGATGCAGATGCTAGTTCAGAATCAGAATCAGAACCAAGGCAACAACAACAACAACAACAATCCACCACCACCCCCTGTTGACAACCTAGCCCATTTTCTAAGGTTGAATCCACCGGTGTTCTCTAGCAGCACCAAGCTGATTGTTGCAGATGATTGGCTCCGCAAGATTGGAAGAGACCTGACTACTGCAGGATGCACAGATGCGGAGAGAGTGCGCTTTGTGGCACATCAGCTTGATGGACCCGTGGCATCTTGGTGGGAGAATTTCACCACCACTTACCCCATAGCTACAGTTACATGGGATCAGTTTCAGCAGGCCTTCCTCATCGCACATGTTTAGCTGGAGCTATGAGCATGAAGAAGGGCAAGTTTTGCAACTTGCGCCAAGGGAGTCGTACAGTGGGACAATATGTGGATGAGTTCAGCAAGTTAGCACGCTATGCCCCAGATGATGTGGCCACAGATGCCACAAAGCAGGAGAAGTTTCTTGAGGGACTCAATGATGAGCTAAGCATGCAGTTGATAGTGGCAACTTTCAACAACTACCAGAGTTGGTAGAGAGGGCCCTCATGATAGAAGGCAAGCAACAAGAGATTGTCAACAGCAAGAGGAAGTATGGACAGGGGAGGTACACTTCTGGAGCTCAGCAAAAGCCCCGCTATTCCCCGTACTCGGGAGGACATACTCATAACCATGGAGGCCATAACCATGAAGGACATATGCATAATGGAGGAAGTTCAGACAACTATAGTGCCCTAATAATGGCAATGGGAATGGAGGAAGCAATAGTCAGAACCGTTCCAGCCCTGCGACACCAGCCAAGAGGGATCTGAGTCATATTACTTGTTTCAAGTGCGGGGAGACCGGACATTACGCCATTAAATGTCCTGAAGCAAAGAATGGAAATGGCAATGGAAGTTCTGCAAAGAAGCCCAACCCCTTCACCAAAGGTCAGGTGAACCACGTCAGTGTGGATGAGATTGAGGAACAACCCGACGCAGTTGTCGGTAAGTTTTTGATTAATGGATTTACAACACTTGTTCTTTTCGATACTGGTGCATCTCATTCATTCATATCAAGGGGGTTTGTGGATAAGTATAAGTTGACAACAGTAGCCCTTAAGTCACCTATGTTAGTGAGTTCCCCAGGAGCGGAATATATGGCTAGTAGGGGATGCTATCAGTTGCCAGTAACCATAAGTAGACATGTTTTCCCCACCGACCTGATTGTCCTGGAGTCATAAGGATTGGATGTGATACTAGGCATGGATTGGCTATCCAAGTATGAGGGAAGCATCGATTGCGTCAGTAAATCAATTCTTCTCACCACCCCGGAAGGAAAGAGGTTCAAGTATGTGTCTAGGCATGCGCCGAGGAGGACTCAGGTGAATTCCTTATCAGGAGTTGTTCAGGAGGAAGTACCAGTGATGAAGGATTTTCCCGATGTATTTCCAAAAGAGTTACCAGGCATGCCACCGGATCGAGATATTGAGTTTTTTATTGAGTTATTGCTAGGCACCGGACCAATATCAAAGAGACCATATCAGATGCCCGCAAATGATCTGGAGGAAATTAAGAAGCAGATTAAGGAGTTACTGGAGAAAGGTTATATTCGACCAAGTTCATCACCTTGGGGAGCCCAGTGCTTCTAGTGGAGAATAAGGATGGATCTTTGAGAATGGTTGTTTATTATCGTGCGCTGAATGAGGTGACGATCAAGAATAAATACCCTCTGTCGATGATCAATGATTTGTTTGACTAGTTATAGGGAGCTAAGGTTTTCTCCAAGATTCAGGTTATCACCAGTTGAAGATCCGAGAGCAGGATATACCTAAGACAACTTTTAGTACGAGGATGGGTTATATGAATATACAATTATGTCATTTGGTTTGACTAACGCCCCTGCCTATTTCAGGAGTATGATGAACAAAGTGTTCATGGAGTTCTTAGATAAGTTTGTTGTGGTGTTTATTGATGACATATTGGTTTACTCAAAGAATGAACAAGAGCATAAGGAACATTTGCGTTTGGTTCTTGAGAAACTCAGGGAACATCAGTTGTACGCCAAGTTCAGCAAATGTGAGTTTTGGATGAAGGAAGTTGGATTCCTTGGACATGTTATATCTGGAGAAGGAATATCAGTAGACCCTACCAAGGTTGCTTCTGTCACTAAATGGTTGGCACCCACCTCAGTGGGAGAGATCAGATGTTTTCTTGGACTCGCAGGTTATCACCGGAGATTTATTGAGAATTTTCCAAGATTGCAAAGCCCATGACGGAGTTATTGAAGAAGGATACCAAGTTTAAATGGACTGAGGATTGTGAGGCTAGTTTTCAGGAGTTGAAGAAACGTTTGGTTACAGCCCCAGTGTTGATTCTCCCAGACATACGCAAGGATTTCCATGTGTATTGGGACACTTCACGTCGAGGACTTGGAAGTGTGCTTATGCAGGATGGAAGAGTTGTTTCATATGCCTCACGACAGCTTTGACCTCATGAGTTGAATTATGCTACGCATGATTTGGAGTTAGCAGTCGTAGTGCATGCGCTCAAGACACGGAGACATTTCCTCATCGGTAACCATTGTGATGTTTATACGAATCATAAGAGTTTGAAGTACATCTTCACGCAGAAGGAGTTGAACCTCAGGCAAAGGAGATGGTTGGAGCTCACAAAGGATTATGACATGAGATTGCATTATCATCCAGGAAAGGCCAACATCGCAGCAGATGCATTGAGCCGCAAGAGTTATGTTAACACGCTCATAACGGGAGGATTACCTAAGGAGTTAGCCGAGGACCTTCGAGAGCTACGCTTGGAGATAGTTCCAAGAGGTTATGTTGCGGCGTTGGAAATTCAGTCCACTTTGTTTGGTAAGATCAGAGAAGCCCAGAAGACGGACAAGGAGATTGTTGAGATAAAGGAAATGATGAGTAAAGGAAATACTAAAGGATTTCGTGAGGATGAGAATGACACTTTATGGTTTGAGGATCGTATTTATGTGCCTAATGACCCTGAAATCAGGAAGTTGATTCTTCAGGAGGCTCATGATTTGCCTTACTCGATTCACCCAGGCAACACCAAGATGTATCTGGATTTGAAGGAAGTTTCTGGTAGACAGGAATGAAGAAGGATATTGCCGAGTATGTAGCAGTAGGCGATGTATGTCAGAGAGTAAAGGTAGAGCATCAGAAACCAGCAGGGTTACTTCAGTCTGTGCCGATACCCGAATGAAAGTGGGATAAACTTGGCATGGATTTTATCACTATGAAGACAACTTATACGAGTGCTAAGTTTGCGAAGATATACATGACCAGGATCGTATGTCTGCATGGGGTTTCGAGGACCATCGTATCAGACAGAGGAACACAGTTTACTTCAAAGTTTTGGAATCAATTGCATGAAACTTTGGGTACCAGGCTAGAGTTCAGTACAACCTTTCATCCACACACAGATGGACAGACTAAGAGAGTCAATCAGATTCTGGAGGACATGTTGAGAGCTTGTGCACTAGATTATGGGTCTAGTTGGGATGAAAATTTACCCTATGTAGAGTTCTCCTATAACAACAGTTATCAAGCCAGTTTGAAGATGGCCCCTTTCGAAGCTTTGTACGGAAGGAGGTGCAAAACACCATTATCATGCGATGAAGTTTGAGATCGACAGTTATTCGGACCAGACTTAGTTAGAGATTATGAGGAGAAGGTTAAGTTGATTCGGGACAGACTCAAGGTAGCCCAGTCCAGGCAGAAGAGTTATGCGGATACTAAACGCAAAGAGGTAGCCTATGAAGTCGGAGACAGAGCATATCTTTGTGTGTCCCCACTTCGAGGAGTTAAGCGTTTTAGAGTCAAGGGAAAGCTAGCACCATATTTTGTGGGACCATACAGAGTTTTGGAACGCATGGGAGAAGTTGCCTACAAGTTGGAATTGCCCGAAGGATTGTCAGGAGTTCATGATGTGTTTCACGTTTCCTAGTTGAAGAAGTGCCACGCAGAGATGGCCGACATTCCTCTAAGAGATACAGTGCCATTGGAAGCAATTCAGTTGGATAGTGATCTGACCTATGAAGAGAAGCCAATCAAGATTCTCGAGTTTTCCAGCAATGTTACTCGCGGCAAGGTTATCCAGTTTTGCAAAGTTCAGTGGAGCCACCATACCAAAGAGGAAGCCACCTGGGAGCGAGAAGAAGATCTCCGCAAGGACCACCCACACCTTTTTGCTGACCAACCCGAATCTTGAGGGCGAGATTCATCTTAAGGGGGGTAGGTTTGTAACATCCCAATTTTCAATTTGGATGTTATACATAGATCATTCATATGCATTTCATAATTTATTGCATTTTGGTTGTGATCCAAAAAAATTTAAGCAACTCAAGGACCCAAGGGGAGAGTTGGAGGTTTTATAAATTTCCATTTTTGAATTAATTTTCAAATTTTGATTTTTTTAATAATTTCTTTCCAATTATTTCAAACAATAAATGAGAGAAGATAAAATGAATTCTTCAAATCACAGGAGAAATATAGGAAAAGATATTTTGAAGTCAAATTATTTTATTTGAATTTTATTTGCAATTTTATTTGGTTGAAATTAGAGAAAAATATGCATTTTTAAAAGCTACATTTAGTCCAGATAAATGTTCATCTTGTCCCAAATATTAGGTAGGGATGGTGAAATTTGTTTCTGGAATTTTAGGACTTTTATTTTTATTTATTAGGATTTTTCTTTGCGGCGCCTTTTTTTAAGTTAACTGGGCCGTCCCAGCCACAGCCAGGCCAGGCCCAGCGCCGCGCTGTCTCCCGCTCACGCTCGGGACAGAGTCCCGAGCCGCTGCGCCACCGCCACCGGGGAGTCCGACCCGAACTCCTGAGACTGTCGCCGCCTCGCTTTCCCCTCGCCCAAGCCGGCCTCGCCTCCCCTCCCCTCTTAAATACCCTGCCGCCCCTCTCCTCACCCCGTCCCAAGCCGCCGCCGTTGCAGTCGCCGTCGCCGCCTACTGCCGCGTCGCCACCGCCCTGCCGTCGTTGCCGAGCCACCAACGCCCGCAAGCCACCGCTGCCCTCGTTGACCTTGCCGAGCCACCGCCACCGAGAACCGGTATAAACCAATTCGACTCGACCTGTCGGTTTTCTCCTTCTTTTATTTCGATTTAGATTAGATCAGTTCTTTTTTAGATCGGTTAAATAGCAAGCGTTCACTCGATTTGTTCTGTTAACGAACGAGTTCGTTCGTTAGGTTCCGTTAGCGGACGTTTGTCCGATAGATTTTTCTTTTTCCATTTATTTTCGGCCATGGACCTATCCGCGAATAGCTTTCTCGCGATTTAGCCCCTAGTCTTAAAATTAGCATAACTTTTAGCTCGTTTGTCCAAATTAGATGAAACCAACGTGAACATGATTTTGACAATTTAAAATTTGTGTTTAGTTCAGATTAGTATTCGATCTTATTTCGTTTGAATCTTGAGTTTCATGGCTCCATTTGAGTTGATTCTTCTTGCAAATCGTAGCTAATCACATGTACCTACTGTTAAGATCTAATCCACATGAAAATAATGTTGTTAGGTTTTGTTTTCTGTCTAGATTAGTAGTTTGCTTGTTTGGAGTTTTATTTGGATCTTTTCTCGATTTCTCTTTGTTTCGTTTGATTGATTGCTTATGTATGTTACTGTTTGTCTACGCAAGATTACCTGGAGTGCGAAGCTTGTTACTACAAATCTCTAGAGTTTTCCGATCGTCGGCAAGGCAAGATACACTTTGATCATACTCTTCTATACCCAGTTTTTACTATGTATTAGTTTTGCCCTTCAGATATTTGCATGAGTAGGATTGGGAACATGTGGTCTGGTTGTAGTACTTGAGGTAGGAACCTAATATCTTTGATCACCCAGGGAATATACCTTATGCTCAATTATTGCTTAGCCATGCTCGTAGACGGGGATTGAATCGTAATACACATGGAAGTTATGAGAGTTATTAATCTTGAATAACATTAAGGTGGCAACTTTAATACACATCTGGGTGGATTGGTTGGGGCACCTGGAGAATCCAGTGCTAGCTCGTTTGGGAAATCCCAGAGTACCCGTGTGATTTTTCCTCGGTACACCACCCAGGTTCAAAGGGATCATATGATATTTCATGCCTAGAAACTTCTGTGTGCATTCACAAGCCATTATGGGCTCTGGCATAGTTGAGTAAGTTGCGTGAGCTCTCGAAGAGGTGGACTAGAAGATGTAGGGGAAAGTAGGTGTACCGGTCTGCCCGGAGTAGAGAGCTAATGTTTCAGAAAGACTATGTCTTGATCTTTCAAACATGGATGCGGTCGAGTCTTGTGGGGAAAAGTGCGCAACCTCTGCAGAGTGTATAAACTAATCATGGTTAGCCGTGTCCCCGGTTATGGACATCTTGAGTATCTAGAATTGGATATTATTGTTGATCTCATCACTCTTAAATTAATTGAATTTTGTTTAATGATGATACTTGTTTAATTGGGTTTGAGTTGGAGGAACCTTCTCAAATATTGGTACAACTTGGGAGTAGTAAATAAATTTTTTCTTTTGTTGTATGGAAAAACTAGCTTTATGCAAAACCTTGAACTTAGAGCCTCCACCAGCCAAATATTGCATGTAGATGTGGTACTTGCATTCGTTGCTTTACAGTGTAACTCTGCCAGCATATTCCATGTGCTGACCTAGACGGCTGCAACGTCTCATGTTGCAGACTTTTCAGACGACGAATAAGGTGCGATAGGTCATTGTCATGCACTCAGCTATGCCGTTGGAGTTGATGGACTCATTTACCTTCGAAGCTTCCACAGTTATTTTGTTTAGATGGCCTTCAGCCATATTATTCGTGTAATCATACTCTTTATGAGGACCTCGATGTAATAAGTGTGTGATTGAACTCTGCTATAATTCCTCGAGTACTGTGTGTGTCAGCATTACCGATCCAGGGATGACACTTAAGCACAGAGACTTCGGTCCATTGAGATCGTGGTCGCTACATCCCTGTCTAAAGTAATAAAAAAAATGATACATATACAAAAAAGAGAGGCACTGCCTTATACTCTTTATAATAAAAAGAAAACATCGCAAAGAGCAATAGTGATTTCTTTTGTGCTACGGGTTGCCAAACCGACCGTCCATTTTTCAAATAGGGATATTTCTCAACCACATCCCTTAAAGTTAAGAGTAATTTTCAAGTATTATGAATACTCTGCTACCTAATTTAATGATATATAGACGCAATCTCAACTAAGTATAACACTGTATTTGAATTTGAGTTGAGGCCGGAGCACCACCCAATGCATTAAGAAGAACTAAAATTTATTTAAGTGATAAGAATATCATTATTATTGTGGTACATATTTCTACTGACCATGACAAACATAAGCTTAGATAATGGAATTTTTCTTCACTAAATGAAACATATAACTGACGCTACAATTATTTTTGAAAACACCTACTACCTATGACAATAATTTTGGTTAGGCAATAGTTTTGATAAATAGTCCCTTCGTTTCATAATGTAAAATGTCTTTTGACACTAGTGTAGTGTCAAAAAACGACTTACATTATGGGACAGAGGGAGTATATTATTTTGGGAAATAAACTAGCCCATGCGGCATACGCCTCTCATATCAAATATTGCTTAGGCGCTGCTTGGATTGGCTTTTCACAGCGTCATACACCTGTAATATATACGGACCTTCATCCGTCGTTTTCATTTCCAGGGAAAAATCAAGCGTGGCCGGTGTTATACAGCTATAAAATAAATACAGGTGTATAAAAATACATCGATACCAAGCGGAGCCTTAGTGGGCGTGGGTAGTGTATTTTTCTCGGAGCATTATGGAAAATTATATGCATAATTGTGTAAGTTAGAAAGAAGTGTACCTTCCATATGGATTAAATTAAAACAAGTTGTCTACATATTTTAGTAGGTATATTTTAGTAGGTGGCATACAATTCACAAAGAGGTTAATTTTGACAAATGATAGCAGTTTGTGAAACAGTAATTGATAGGAAAAATGAAGACATTCCATCCAATAATGAAGCCTATAGTACATGTCATTATTATTTATTATCATTGTTTCCAGTTGTATGATATCTAGAATATAACCTCCTACACTATGCATGTAAAACTAATTTTGTTCATAATTGTGTATGTGAATAAAAGCTAGACCGTGCAGGTACACGGGTTGATGACTAGTGATGATTTAATATAGAACAGAAGGATTACAAGTCACTAGTATGTACATTGGTTTTTGTGGTTGAGACTAAAAAAACTACAAACTCTAGGGGGCATGGAGAGGAAAAGCCCAAAATAGAGGGCCAGGGATAGGTGATGCGAACGTACCAATATTGCCATCATACCACTTTTATTTTTACAAAATTGAAGCACAAGGAACATAATGGAACTAACAAAGACTCGAATAAAAGAACTCCCGACCAAGCTACCCTTTGTTGTACATAATCTCTACCATTAAAAGGGAGTTGGTAGTGTCCTCTTCAGCTCCTTCCCGGTTTTTTCCTCCCTCACGCCTCCCCCTCCACTTTGATTTCCTTTTCTTTTGGGTTTGTTTTGATGATCTCAAAAAATAATGCACAAAATAAAAACCAACATAAAAGAGTAACTTGAAATAATTAAAACAAAATCGGTACTTCTCAAAAACCATGTCATGCATTAACTCAATCAAAACAATTAAAATCAACTGTTACCAAAATCTTGACTCAATCATAACTTTTTGTCTTCCCCTCTCCTGCTGTCCATACCCAAATCAGATCAAAATCTTACCAAAACCTGAACTAAATAAAATGTTATCAAAATCTAGAATATGGTGAGGGTAAAGTATACATCGGATAACTAATATTTATGGTGAGGGTAAAGTATACGTCGGATAACTAATATTTATGTTTCCGTTGCAACGCATGATCAAATAGCTAGTTCTAGTATACTTCACTAGTAGTAAAATCAGAAAATCAACAAGAGATTAACTACAAGCAGATGTAGTGTTGACAAATGCAGCTCATGCATGCTCACCCTATTTACAAAACAGAGTGCAATATTTGGCTGCGCATTGCACGGCTACCCAGACCAAACTATGCAATAACAAATATGATCAACAAAACAATCGTAGAACTTTAATCAGAAAAAACAACAAATGAAACCAATAATTCAAAAACCAAGTTGCCTCTAAGCAATAACCATAGAGGACCATATCCCTGCAATAATAAAAAGGTTCACATAATTCAAGAACGCATCATAAGCACAAATATAGCATAGGTTGGCAACCAAAATACAACATTGTTCAATGACTCCTCCATAATAGAAGTCTCCATTCTACGATAAAATCATAAAATCATAACTACTATGCCGAAGCATCTGAAGTTATTCAAGTATTGTAATCAAGTGAAGGATAATTGGGACTAAAGTACTGTGACCAACTGGAAGATAAGTGGCAATTCATTCACCGGGCAGTGCTGAGCCCAAGCAGCATCTGGCCGTTGTTGCCAGAAGGGATGTAGGAAACATTGGGTGAGCGCGCAATCACCCCAGCTATCTCCTTGGCAGCCTCGATCCTCCTGAGCTCGATCAGGCCATTGCCTACAAGAGCGGTGGCATCTGAGATGAGCCGTGCGGACTCGCTCTCTCCCTCCGCGCGAACGATAGCAGCACGCCTCTCCTGCTCTGCACGCGCAACGAGGAACCTGGAGCGCTCAGCCTCCTGCTGCGCGACCTGCTTCTTCTCAACGGCCTGGGCGAAGTCGTTCCCGTAGGCGAGGTGGGTGATGGCGACGTCATCGAGCACGATGTTGAACTCGCCGGCGCGGCGGACGAGGGCTTCACGGACGAGGGCAGAGACGTGGGGACGATCGGTGAGGAGCTGGTCTGCGTTGAACTGGGCGACGACGGCCTTGAGCACCTCGTTGCCGATGGAGGGGAGCACCTTGTCGTCATAGTCGAGGCCGAGGTTGGTGAAGATTTCAGGAAGGCGTTCCACATCGGGGCGGGCGAGGACGCGGAGCGTGAGGCTGACCATCTGCAGATCCTTGGTTCCGGAGGTGGAGGAGAAGCTGTGCGGGCGCGTGCGGATGTCGAAGAGGAAGGGCTTCTGGAGCCAGGGGACGAGGAAATGGGTGCCCTCCGAGACGACCGCCGGGAGAACGCCCTGGAAGCGGTCGAAGATGACCGCCCGTTGGCCGCCGTCCACCGTGTAGAGGGACGTGGAGACGGCAGATGCCGTCAAGCCCAACCCGGCAGCCACCTTTGCGACCTTCGTCAGGAACGAGACCGCTGCTTGCCCGCCGCCAGCCATGGATGACCTAGTTTGGGGGTGGATTTTGGTTGGGGGCTGGGGGAGTTCTGCGCCGTGGGATCTGGTGGCTTTAACGCTGTACCATTTCTTGATAGAGAAGAAGCATAGTGCGGGCCGTGCAAGTGGATGGGCCTGATTGGCCTGTTGTACGAGTGGGATGGGCGAGCCTACCAAGCCCATCAACCTTATTAGAGTAACTCTAGGACACCCTGCAAAAAGCCCCGACGCGTAAAATAACGTCAAAATGGTGAAAAATCCTGCCCAAACAGATTCCGCAAACGTGGCCGACACACAAACAATTTTGAGGGGCGCGGCAAAACCTCAGCCCCCAACCCGCGAATACGCGGGTTTCCACCTCGCCCCTACGGTGCCCCGTATCGCAGTGAAGTGGTTGGCGGGAGGGACATTTCAGCCCGCGCCCTTTTCCCACCCCCTTCTGCCACTGCCCGCCATAGGTTCCGCCCATCCGCCGCCGGTGATTTCGGCCAAATCTGCGGGCGGAATCGCGCCACGGGGGCGTCCCCCACCCTCCACCATCGATACGCTACACCCCCCCCCCTCCCGGATCCGACGGGAAGAGCCGCCCCTCGTCGATGTCTCCGCCGGGGATCAGTCGCCCTCGAGCCACCCCTAGTCGCCGCCCGGGATGGCCCGGCCCACGAGCTGCCGATAAGTGTTTGCTTGTGATTTGTTCCGAGCGCTACGCATAGTTGGTTGACGTGCACGTGTCATGAAGGAGCACGAAGACGAGAACTGAAAGAGGTGGCGAGAATCGACCGTCGGGCGTCTTTGCATTCCTCGGAATCGCCATCTCGGGAACGAGATGTTGATGCAAGACTACTTCGAGAAGAATCCAACATATCCACCGCACCTCTTCCGGAGAAGGTACCGAACGCGTCGATCCTTCTTTGTGAAAATTGTTCAAACTTGCGAGGCAAATTGTCGGTATTTTACTCAGAGAACAACTGTTGCGGGCTTGAAGGGATTTAGTGCATATCAAAAGGGAGGCATGAACTTGGAGTTCTTTTACGACAATGTGGGTAGCCGTGTCAAACCAGCTAGAGACCCTGACCGCATTAAAGCTTTTCTTGAAACATACAAGGAGATTGAAAATGCAAACACCCACTTTCAGCTTCAGGAGGATCTCATTGAGCACCATTGGCAAAGGGCTAGACAGTAACAAACTCATTTTCCATTCATTTGTATTTGTATTCGGGACAAGTTTTGTATTGCATTATTTGTATTTGTATTCGGTGATTTGAATAATTATTTGTAATGTGGATGATTGTTGTATTGTGTTAGTATTGATAATTTTGGTGTGGTATTGATATTTGCGGACCGGCGGGATGTCGGATGTAGTTGCGCAAGAGCAGACCCCGCAAAGCCGACACGTAAAAAGGTATATTCCGCGAATATCCTTTTGTACGGGTCCGTTTAGGAGGTCTACCTCTGCGGCCGTCCGCGCCGGCCCGCAAAGTCGTTTTTCCGTGAACTGCAAACGTTTTTCGCGGGCCAGCGGGATGCGGGGTCTGCTAGAGTTGCTCTTATCTCTGATCTGCTTTTTTTAATGCTTTGTTTGGATGTAGACATTCAAGGTCTTGCCATTTCATCTTAACAAAGGTTGCTTAAGAGAAAAATGGTCTTGCCATTGGATTGCTTAAGAGAAAAATGGTCTCGCCATTGGATTGGCTCAAATGTCAAATATCTTAAGATACTGATATTGAGGTTTAATGTCATTTTCTAGTGTTTGGCTGGCTACGTATTTAGCACTTTGAATATACTAGTAAGTGTGCACGTGCAATGCACGTCTCCTTAGAATTCAAGATTTGAAAACTGAGAGCACGTCTCAACTAATAGGCACAAACAATACTTCATGCATGTTTGTTGCTGCAAAATACCCAGTAAAGATAAAAAATAACATATTATATGCCTTCAGATGACTTTCCAGTCACCTTTATGCGTACACATAATTACCAAAGAACATTTTCCAAAATTGGAAATGCCTGCAAAGAATATTTTCCTTTTAAAAAGTTAGCAGGAAAGCATCACACATACATGAGTTTAGGTGACCAAAGAAGAAGTAAATACAAAAATAGAAGCATGCATTGGCTCACGTGGTCAAACAAGAAGTCTAATATACATTGCCAGAGAAGCTAAGCCAACAGTCCCAACAAAGGATTCAGTGCTACATTGAGATATAAATCATCAGGAACACTGAAGCCGTAATTCAATTCCTGCAGCCAGGAAAAGATAATGTTGCTAGGGGTTGTAAGTTGTACCTTAGATCACGTCCAAGCAGAATGCATGGCCACCATAGTGTTCCATGATTGCATAGTAATAGCATTTCTCTTAACCAGCCTTTATTGGTGTATCGGCACAAGGCTTGTCTTGATTTTCAGTTTTAGCATTCTACAAAAAAAGCTATCCAAAACCCCCATTGTTTTTGAAAATATGCATATAAAAAAGGATATTCTACTACAGCATAAATTGTACACATCAATCAGTTTCACAAAGTGAAAATCTTCATCAGATTGGATGGTTGGTCAACATTCAAAAGATAATGATTTCGAAACTCATTGGAACCATACTCCAAGTGAATATCACATTCAGAAGGTACATTTTTCAAAAATCATTAGAACCATACTACAACAAAATACAATGGCCCTAAAAAACAGAATACAATTACATGAGTGACATACTCCTTACCATGATGTTGGAAAGGGCCAATGCGGGAATAGACAATGTGCCTAAAACATCATTTAGTGTTCAGGTTACATACACAAACAATAAACAAAGTAAGTTTTCCTTGCCACTGCTTTTCTTTTTAACATCAACTTATGATAGCATGCTAGTCTTCCATGATCATTTTTCTATGACAATGGTTCACAAATATGTTGTTACCTATAGGCAGAATGATCTTCATGTGAAAAGCAAGCTCGGGAATGTTCCAGTTGTGTAGATCTGGAAAAAAAAGATTCTCAAAACAAAATCCTACTTAATACTTTGTCTTCATATGCATCAGCTCGACAATTTATCATCTTATATCATTAGAAGAATCCTTCTTTCACTCATACCCATGAGGTTGTCGGCAAACAATGTAAAGAGAATCTCAAATGATCATGGTTACAAAAAAATCGTAGCGCTCAACAAGATTTATGGTAAGTAGTGTGTCACAAACCTGCATAATGCCAATCGAAATGATTCCAAATTTTTCAGAAAATTGTGAATTTGAGATAAATCAATACTTTTCATGCAGAATTGTTAGGAAGGGACAACACAACGATCATGATATTTAAGTACCTACTAAGTAAGGACACAACTTGCATAAAAGCCTTCACCATTTATCATTCCTAATTGCCGGGAGATCAATGAGCCAACACCCACGTGTGCAAATATCACCATCACGGCCTTCATCAATTGTCATGTTCATACCTCCTATATATATCCATTGATGCCTTTAGCATGCTTATAGGTTTGTTTTGTACTTTTCTCTTCTGCTGGGTCTGGTTGCCTAGCAAGACATAGATATGAGAATTCACATGCATATAGAAGATAATCTGGTAGCACGACATAATATTACAAATCAACTATTGCTCCAAGTTTCTACAAAACAGAAAACAAGGAAGAAGCAAGGTAATGAAAAGAAAAGGCAAAATATATAAATACACATTTTAAAATATCGGTCTCTACCTAAATAGAATGAGCTCTGTACGCCAAGGCATAACATAGTAAAACTGAGTTAAATCAAGCTATCATGTAAAAACAAAATACAGATATTGGCAGAGAACATACCTTAGTTACTGATGATTCACTATGGGTGGTGCCGTGCACACATGCTATGAGATCTCTGCCACCAGTGTAACCTTCACCAAAATGTCAGAATTAAAAATATTAAAGGTAATGGGTACAACCAAAACTATGAAGTCAAATATGCTACTCCCTCCATTCCAAAATACTTGTCGCGGTTTTAGTTCATATTTGAACTAAAACTAAAACCAGGACAAGTATTTTGTAACGGAGGGAGTATATTAATCAACATCACTAAACCCCATGTAAGGCTTCTGGGTTGCTCCCAATATTATGATCTGCTATGTAATGCTTTACATCGTGGCATGCTCCGTGAGCTAATTAAACATTCCTTCAGTACATGTACCTACTTCATCCAACTCCATGGGAAAAGTATGACCAATAGTTGTACTTACTTCAGCGTAACTAAGAAATCTGATAGCTTACTATGTTGGTTTAATGTTGTGACGCCCGGGTAATTAAGCTACAGTAATCTCACGCTAATGGTGCCACGTTGCCTCCGTTACTGTTGCTAATCTATCGTTAGATCAAAACCGGTCCAAAATTCAAATCCAAATTTTGATAAATAATAAAAGTTTTCAACCATTAAAATAAAAATGTTCGATTTGTACTAAATATTACATAGATAATTATGGTGTAGAAGACACAGTTTTATAAAATGCATACATATTTTAAATTGAATTAAAACATAAGAGAAAATAAATAAAAGAAAGGAAATACAAAAAAAGGAAAAGAACCCCCCCCCCCGGGGCTCCGGCATAGTAGGCCACCGGCCCAACTGGGCCACGACCCACCAGGCCGGCCCACCCCCATAACCTCCCCCACTCCTCCCACTCGCCCACCGACACCCACACTCCCCCCCCCCCCCCGAAATATCTCCCTCCTCTTCCCCGATTGGATCGGGATCGAGGAGGGGAACCGCACACCGTCATCGCCCGATGCCGCCTGTCTCCGCCCCATCACGCCTCCTTCCTCTCCGCCCGCGCCATCATCGTCTGCTACCACCTCTCCGACCACGAGCACGAGCTCGGGACCCCTACCTCGCCGGATCGGCCTCATCCCCCTTCTCTGCCTCGGTCATCACCGTCGATTTGCTACTCCGGCGGCTCCCCGAGCCCGCTGCCCTTCCCTGCCGAATCACCGTGAGGTCGCGCTCCCCCTCGACCCCCTTTCCCCCTCCTTTCTCGTGCACGTAACCGTAGTCTCCGCCAACGCCGTAGCTCGTCGCCGCGGTTGAGCTCACCGCCGTGGGCATAGCCCGTGAAGCTCGCGTCTGAGCTCGCACTCATGCACGCCCGCCCGTGGCGCGCACCGCCGCCCCTGACCATGTCCACCCCTTGCTACTGCTCCTCCTCCAGTGCTGCTTACTGGTGCGTACTGCACTGGTGCCTGCTGCCGCTGCGGCCTACCGCTTCACTGGCGTACGGCCGTGCTTGCCCCCTGCTCGCCATACCCTTGCCCCGTGAGCGCCCGCTGACGCTGGCGCACGCCCGTCGCTCGCCCCGTTCCCCGCATGGCCCTGCAGTACTGCCCGCGATGGCCGCCTCCTCCTGTGCCCCCCTGCTGCGGGCCTCGCCTCTTCCGCTGGCTCGCCTGGGCCGCTGCCGTCGCCCGCCCGGCCTCATCCGCCGCGGCGCCCTTGGGTCACCGCACCGGCGCTCGCGCGCTCATGGGGCTCTGCCCTGGCACCCCCATGCCCGTTAGCCCGCGCGCCCATGCCCGCTAGGACCCCCCTTGCCTATGACACAGGGGCCCCACCCCAGAACGTTTTAAAAAAGGATTTAAAAATATTAATAATTATTAATTAATTAATTAACTAAATTAATTCTGTATTAGATTAAATTAATCACTAATTAACCTAATTAACTGTTAGTTAATTATTCAGAGTATGACAGGTGGGTCCCACACGTCAGTTGACCAGTCAACACCTCTGTTGACCACTGACGTCATGCTGACGTCATGTTGACGTCAGCATGCACTGTTCTGGATAATGTTGAATTAAATTAATTAAATAAATTCTAAAAATGATTTAAAACTTTAGAAAATCATATAAAATAAACCGTAGCTCGGATGGAAAAACTTTGTACATGGAAGTTGCTCAGAACGACGAGACGAATCCGGATACGCAGCCTGTTCGTCCGCCACACATCCCTAGCATAGCAAACATGGAACTTTACCCCTCCGGTCCGTTTGTCCGAAAATGCGAAACACTGGGAATACTTTCCCGAATGTCCCCCCCCCCCCCGCCGAAATCACCTACCACTACGTTAGGTCACCCGTAGCACCGCATATTGTCGCGTCTTGCTTTGTGTTACATTTGATTGCTCTGTTATTTATTGTGTTCCCCCTCCGTTACTTCTTTCCGGTAGACTCTGAGACCGGTGCCGATGTCCGTGTGTTCGACTACACCGAAGACGACCCCTCCTACTTGCTAGAGCAACCAGGCAAGCCCCCCCCCCTTATCACCAGATATCGCCTATTCCTCTCTATAATGCTTGCATTGTAGCATGTTACTGTTCGGTTACTCCTATTCTGTTGCATAGCATGTCATTGTTGCTACAGTCATTGATACCTTACCCGCAATCCTAAATGCTTAGTATAGGATGCTAGTTTATCATCATTGGCCCTACATTCTTGTCAGTCTGCCTTGTTATACTATTGGGCCGTGATCACTCGGGAGGTGATCACGGGTATATACTATACATATATACATACTATACAGATGGTGACTAAAGTCGGGTCGGCTCGTTGAGTGCCCGCGAATGATTCATGGATTGGGGGCTGAAAGGACCTTTGTCCCGACGACCCTCTGTGTGGATCTTTGTGGCGGAGCGACAGGGCAGGTTGAGACCGCCTAGGTGAGAGGTGGGCCTAGCCCTGGTCGGTGTCCGCGGTTACATCAATTAACACGCTTAACGAGATCTTGGTATTTGATCTGAGTCTGGCCATTTGGTCTATATGCACTAACCAACTACGTGGGAAAGATATGGGCACTCGACGTTGTTGTATCAGCCGAAGCCTTCTAGACGTCAGCGACTGAGCTGCACGCGCCGGATTGGAACGTAAGCCTGCTCTTGTATTAAGGGGGCTAGTTCTACTTTCGGCCGCCCACGCAATGTGCAGGTGTGCAATGGGCAATGGGCCCAGACCCCTACGCCATAGGAGTTAGACCGGCGTGCTGACCTCTCTGTTAGGCCTAGCTGGGGCTGCGACGTGTTGATATTCCGAGGCCGGGTATGACCCAGGAAAGTGTGTCCGGCCAAATGGGATCGAGCGTGTTGGGTTATGTGGTGCACCCCTGTAGGGAAGTTTATCTATTCGAATAGTTGTGTCCCTCGGTAAAAGGACGACCCGGAGTTGTACCTTGACCTTATGACAACTAGAACCGGATACTTAATAAAGCACACCCTCACAAGTTCCGCAGACAACCCGGTGATCGCTTTTCCACAGGGCGACGAGGGGAGGATCGCCGGGCAGGATTATGCTATGCGATGCTACTTGGAGGACTTCAATCTACTCTCTTCTATATGCTGCAAGACGGAGGCTGCCAGAAGCGTAGTCTTCGATATGACTAGCTATCCCCCTCTTATTCTGGCATTCTGCAGTTCAGTCCACTGATATGGCCTCCTTACACATATACCCATGCATATGTAGTGTAGCTCCTTGCTTGCGAGTACTTTGGATGAGTACTCACGGTTGCTTTGCTCCCTCTTTTCCCCCGTTTTCCTCTTCTTCTCGGATGCCCCAACTAGACATTGGAGCCTAGGAGCCAGACGCCACCGTCGACAACGACTACTCCACTGGAGGTGCCTACTACTATGTGCAGGCTGCTGATGACGACCAGGAGTAGTTAGGAGGATCCCTGGCAGGAGGCCTGCGCCTCTTTCGATCTGTATCCCAGTTTGTGCTAGCCATCTTATGGCAACTTGTTTAACTTATGTCTGTACTCAGATATTGTTGCTTCCGCTAACTTGTCTATGATCGACCACTTGTATTCGAGCCCTCAAGGCCCCTGGCTTGTAATATGATGCTTGTATGACTTATTTATGTTTTAGAGTTGTGTTGTGATATCTTCCCGTGAGTCCCTGATTTTGATCGTACACGTTTGTGTGCATGATTAGTGTACGATTGAATCGGGGACGTCACAAGTTGGTATCAGAGCCGACTGCCTGTAGGAATCCCCTTCAACACTCCTTGGCCGAAGTCGAGTCTAGACATTGCAAAAACTTTTACTAACATGGTTGTGTGCCTTACGGGCCCACGCCGCCATTGGGTGGTATTAGGATCTTTTATTCCTCGACCTATACTCTGGGACTCTTATCTCTCTTCTATTCGGGTTAAATGATTTTGCTAAAAACAAAACTAACTTTAGGTTCTCGAAAATACTTTCTCCCGGAGAGCCCCTCACTCCCGATGATCGTTTGCTACTCCAGAAGATTCCGAAGATACTCGCTGAAGTTCTCTCGAGACTTTGTGCCCACTTCTTGTGCAATTCCCTACCACCAATAAATCCTTATGGATAACTTATTACCCTTGCCATTCTTACATTCATCCCTAGCTGCTCTTGTTATTACAAGATGCATCGAATTGTCCTTCGACTTTTAAGAATCTTTTGAGCCATTGCATTGCAGCCACATGAATACCCCCTTTGGATAATTCCTCACGCTTACCGAGTATCCGTTCTTTCACCATTGTTCATGTGTTCCACAATGGTCTTCGAAATACTATTCGATCCTCCAAAAATCCTTAGTAGCTTATTGCTCTGCAATACTTGTCTGCTTGCATTGTGGATGCTTTCCATATGTCTGGCAATATTCGTTAGTATCCTTAGGCACCGTCATTTTGATCCTATTGATTCAACATGAGTGCGAATGCACGCAATCATCAGTTGATCCTTTTAAATTATCTTTTCGACTCAGACGTCACTTTAAACATGAGCTTGATCTCGACCAATCAAATTGTTGTCGATTTTACCCCTAAGCTTACTCAACTTATCCATCCTTAATCAGAGCGTTTGCTTCTGATCCTTTGATTTGGTAATCATAATTCCTTTACATGTGAGCTTTGAATTAGTCAGTTGCTTCTATAATCCAATGCCTTCGCATTGTTTCTTCCTCTGGTTGTGTGCCGATACTCACATCAGTTTCACTAAGGACCGTCGGATCCTTTGTTGAAATATCATCCGACAGTGTCCTTCGTATACAAAAACCTCGAGAAGTTCTTTCCCTGATACATAATGCCTTAGGTAAATTGTATCCTCTGTTTTTGTCAACCATGCTCTACTATCGAGCTTGTGTTATTTACTATTGAAGCTTGTGGTATATGTTTCCACGATACCCTGACGGGTTGAACCTATGCCTTCCTTAATATGTGTGAACTCGAAAGTTTTCACGAGTCATACTCATCTGGTATTACACCAGGTAAAACTTTCAACACTAATGCCTTTATCAAAGCGAGAAGTGAATGGGAGGTTATACATTGAAGAAGTGGGAGTCGACCTTGAACCTTGCGTTCAAGCCCATGGACACGATGTATAACTTATCATGGAAGCTGCTCATAAAAATAGTTACCCCCTTGTTATAAGTTCATCCTGTATCCGTGGTTCGATCATTTATGATCAAGGTTTCCGACCATGTTCTCCTTTAAATACCATTTCTCGTGCAAGTTTAAGCACTTGTCTTCTGTAGAGTAATACCCCAGTCCAACCTCCACTTTGAATTGTCCTCGAGTATTACCCCCTGGTATCTCAAGATTATCACGGAACTGCATAACTTCTTATGAGTTCTTCATCAAGTGCTACATTCTCATTGATTCCAATTTTTCACGGGCTCTGAGTTATTTAACACTCAAAGACACCGATAACTGACCCGAGTCCACATCGCGATTAAGCAACTCTTGGTAACCTTCATTACTTACGAGTTTGAACTCAATCACGTCATTCCTAGCCTGTTTGGCTATATCCTTGTCGTACCGATTTTAACTGTGCTACCTAGTCCTCTTCCCAGAGCATAATTTTTGACGATGAGCTAAGCTAACATCAATCTTTCCTCATCATATCATTTCGCTTTGGACAGCAAGCTTGCTTTGGAGTTTGTGTCCTAATCGTGGTTCCAATAACCTCTCGCTTCATCATTCGTTTGACTTGATGTCATCGTCGATCAATTACATCTTCGTGTAACCTCTCGACAAATGTGTCGTGATCATCATCAACCTTATGAGCTCTTCCAGGATATCAATCGGATTCATGATGAGAAATACCATCCTTGCCTCGATGATTTGTGTTATCATCAACCACTTTACTGCCTTCCCTCCAACACAAACTTGTTCGTGTTTTGTGTTATACCTTGAATTCCTTGCTACCCAGCATTGTTCTTCTTTACCTTGGAATATTACCACCTTTTATGTCAAGAATGTCGTGGGAATTTCACCACCTCTTAAGAATTCTTGGTATGGTGATACTTCTCACCATCACCATTCTTTCTTGGGTCCTCGTGTTGATTCCAATCAGGGTACCAACAAGTGAGCGGTGCTGTTTGGATTCCGCCCTTCTAGCAACCCTATTGTTTTGAAGTTAATGGTCGGCCTTTCATTCTTAGACTATTGATTATTGAATCACCATTCCAATGTTGGTCGTGCAACCCAGCCCATATTTCGGGTGCACCTTTCAACCATTGTTAAATTGTGTATGTTTTCCTCAAGCATACATCAATATATCATTTTGATCTGGCAAATGTTATCTCCTTGTTCACATACTTGTGGAAATCCATCCTTTGGAAATTTTGATGAATTGTCGCTGAGTTCATCAGCCACCACCTTGTCCTCTCCTTGGGTTAATGATGAACTCTTGTTAATGAAAATCACTTCATAGTTCATTTCCCGAGAATCTTACAGTGTCATCCCGTCAATTTGTGTTGCACCTTTCTTCTCAGGCATCCTGAGTTTGAGGTATCCTGACACCAATCAAATCTGAATCTCGGTCAGATATGATGGTTGGAACATATTTCCAAGAGCTATAACATTGGTCTTTATATGACCCGGTAAGGTGATGTCATGCCTAGCACTCCTAACCGGAGGACCTATTGTTGTAGTTTCCTTTTTAACTAGGTTAACCATTTTTCAATGAGGAAATTGAATGCCTTGTTTAATAAGTTATCCTGATGGATCCTTTGTATATCCAAAGTACGACCTTTGCTTGAAGACCATGTGAATGCTATCTCGAAGCTTGTCTATGGTACTCCAATTTTCAACAAGAACATTTGAAGCCCAATGCTAAATGTTTCCTGCTCAATTATCCAAACACCATTGTATGGGTAATGTCAGGAAATTTCTCTCCCCGTACCTAAAGAGTTTTCTACATTATATCCTGTCATGGATATCATGCTCTGCTTGTCCTTGGGAATGATATACCCCTGAAATATGTGTTTAAACACATTTTCCTTTCCATTAATTTGTTTAACCTTCCTTGTGATCCATATGATCTAAGCAGTAATGTTCTTCTGCTTATGTAAACACCTTGGTGTACAACCGTGTCAGTATGACCCTGTTGCATTTGTCGATGACATTCCGGTAACCACCGATGGATGAGAACTTTGCCTATTGGTCCGCCTCGTTCAACGAGCAGGAAAATGGTTCTGTTCGTCCCTCGCCCTTGGTACCAACGTTGTTGCCAACATAACTGACCGGCTATCCTCTGACATACCTTGCTATTTTAACCATGCAAGATGTCACCGCTCTTTCTACTTTTAAAACCACATGGTGGGCCCATAACTCACAGTTCCACAGGATCGAAACCTGACTCTCCTGTACACCCCCTGTTTCCATAATTATTCATCGCGCGTGGCCTCATATGTAATTCACGAGCCACCTTCCGATGAGATCACCTATTCTGGAGTCAGACACAATACCTATTCCCGTTGCTCTGAACCCCTCTCATACTCTATTTCAGGCATCGAACGTTTACCTATCCGCTTGAAGTTTCTCATGCCTACTTATATCTCTCTCGATGTATTTCCTAAGTTCCAACTCGAGAGGTACTCTTATGCTCATTCCTGGGTTAACCCCAGGTTATTACCCTTATAACATTCTGTCGTTGCCGAGCTGCCCCTTTCATATTCTTAAGTGCGATGGAGTTCTCGAACAAAGGAAGACAACTTCATCATGATGACCCAAAGCAGAGAAATGAAGACCTCAATGTAATGGACCGACCTCTTCGAGAAGAGCGACCAAGACCGAGAACACTCACTAGAATTTCGTAACCAGAACCTTCCTCCTTTACTCCGCCTCTCAAATCTTGGGATGAGATTTCTTGTAGTGGAGGAGAATTGTGATGCCCGGGTAATTAAGCTACAGTAATCCCACGCTAATGGTGCCACGTTGCCTCCGTTACTGTTGCTAATCTATCATTAGATCAAAACCGGTCCAAAATTCAAATTCAAATTTTGGTAATAATAAAAATTTTCAAACATTAAAATAAAAATGTTCGATTTGTACTAAATATTACATAGATAATTATGGTGTAGAAGACATAGTTTTATAAAACACATAGATATTTTAAATTGAATTAAAACAGAAGAGAAAATAAATAAAAGAAAGGAAATACAAAAAAAGGAAAAGAACCCCCCCCCCCAGGGCTCCGGCCCAGCAGGCCACCGGCCCAACTGGGCCACGACCCACCAGGCCGGCCCATCCCCGCACCCCCATAACCTCCCCCACTCCTCCCACTCGCCCACCGACACCCACACTCCCCCCCCGAAATATCTCCCCCCTCTTCCCCGATTGGATCGGGATCGAGGAGGGGAACCGCACACCGCCATCGCTCGATGCCGCCTGTCTCCGCCCGCGCCGTCATCGTCTGCTACCACCTCTCCGACCACGAGCACGAGCTCAGGACCCCTACCTCGTCGGATCAGCCTCATCCCCCTTCTCTGCCTTGCCGGTCGTCACCGTCGATCTGCTACTCCGGCGCCTCCCCGAGCCCGCTGCCCTTCCCTGCCGAATCATCGTGAGGCCGCGCTCCCCCTCGACCCCCCCTTTCCCCCTCTTTTCCCGTGCACGTAATCGTAGTCTCCGCCAACGCCGTAGCTCGTCGCCGCGGTTGAGCTCACCGCCGTGGCCATAGCCCGTGAAGCTCGCGTCTGAGCTCGCACTCGTGCACGCCCGCCTGTGGCGCGCACCGCCGCCCCTGACCGTGTCCACCCCTTGCTACTGCTCCTCCTCCGGTGCTGCTTACTGGTGCGTACTGCACTCGTGCCTGTTGCCGCTGCGGCCTACCGCTTCGTTGGCGCACGGCCGTGCTTGCCCCCTGCTCGGCATACCCTTGCCCCGCGAGCGCCCGCTGACGCTGGCGCACGCCCGTCGCTCGCCCCGTTCCCCGCACGGCCCCACAGTACTGCCTGTGACGGCCGCCGCCTCCCGTGCCCCCCTGCTGCGAGCCTCGCATCTTCCGCCGGCTCGCCTGGGCCGCTGCCGTCGCCCGCCCGGCCTCATCCGCCGCGGCGCCCCTGGGTCACCGCACCGGCGCTCGCGCGCTCATGGGGCTCTTCCCTGGCACCCCATGCCCGTTAGCCCGCGCGCCCATGCCCGCTAGGACCCCCCTTGCCTATGACACAGGGGGGCCAACCCCGAGAACGTTTTAAAAAAGGATTTAAAAAATTATTAATTAATTAATTAACTAAATTAATTAACTTAATTAATTCTGTATTAGACTAAACTAATCACTAATTAACCTAATTAACTGTTAGTTAATTAATAAGAGTATGACAGGTGGGTCCCACACGTCAGTTGACCGGTCAACACCTTTGTTGACTGCTGACGTCATGCTGACGTCAGCATGCACTGTTCTGGATAATGTTGAATTAATATAATTAAATAAATTCTAAAAATGATTTAAAACTTTAGAAAATCATATAAAATAAATCGTAGCTCGGATGGAAAAACTTTGTACATGAAAGTTGCTCAGAACGACGAGACAAATCCGGATACGCAGCCCGTTCGTCCGCCACACATCCCTAGCATAGCAAACATGGAACTTTCTCCCTCCGGTCCGTCTGTCCGAAAATGCGAAACACCGGGAATACTTTCCCGGATGCCCCCCCCCTTGCCGGTATCACCTACCACTACGTTAGGTCACCCCTAGCACCGCATATTGTCGCGTCTTGCTTTGTGTTACATTTGATTGCTCTGTTATTTATTGTGTTCCCCCTCCGTTACTTCTTTCCGGTAGACTCTGAGACCGGTGCCGATGTTCGTGTGTTCGACTACATCGAAGACGACCCCTTCTACTTGCCAGAGCAACCAGGCAAGCCCCCCCCCCTTGATCACCAGATATCGCCTATTCCTCTCTATACTGCTTGCATTAGAGTAGTGTAGCATGTTACTGTTTGGTTACTCCTATTCTGTTGCATAGCCTGTCATTGTTGCTACAGTCATTGATACCTTGCCCGCAATCCTAAATGCTTAGTATAGGATGCTAGTTTATCATCATTGGCCCTACATTCTTGTCAGTCTGCCTTGCTATACTATTGGGCCGTGATCACTCGGGAGGTGATCACGGGTATATACTATACATATATACATACTATACAGATGGTGACTAAAGTCGGGTCGGCTCGTTGAGTGCCCGCGAGTGATTCACGGATTGGGGGCTGAAAGGACCTTTGTCCCGACAGCCCTCTGTGTGGATCTTTGTGGCGGAGCGACAGGGCAGGTTGAGACCGCCTAGGTGAGAGGTGGGCCTGGCCCTGGTCGGTGTCCGCGGTTACATCAATTAACACGCTTAATGAGATCTTGGTATTTTATCTGAGTCTGTCCATTTGTTCTATACGCACTAACCAACTACGTGGGAAAGATATGGGCACTCGACGTCGTGGTATCAGCCGAAGCCTTCTAGACGTCAGCGACCGAGTGGCGCGCGCCGGATTGGAACGTAAGCCCGCTCTTATATTAAGGGGGCTAGTTCTGCTTTTGGCCGCCCATGCAACATGCAGGTGTGCAATGGGCGATGGGCCCAGACCCCTGCGCCATAGGAGTTAGACTGGCGTGCTGACCTCTCTGTTAGGCCTAGGTGGGGCTGCGACGTGTTGATCTTCCGAGGCCGGGCATGACCAAGAAAAGTGTGTCCGGCCAAATGGGATCGAGCGTGTTGGGTTATGTGGTGCACCCCTGCAGGGAAGTTTATCTATTCGAATAGCTGTGTCCCTCGGTAAAATGACGACCCGGAGTTGTACCTTGACCTTATGACAACTAGAACCGGATACTTAATAAAACACACCCACACAAATTCCGCAGACAACCCGGTGATCGCTTTTCCACAGGGCGACGAGGGGAGGATCGCCGGGCAGGATTATGCTATGCGATGCTACTTGGAGGACTTCAATCTACTCTCTTCTATATGCTGCAAGACGGAGGCTGCCAGAAGCGTAATCTTCAATATGACTAGCTATCCCCCTCTTATTCTGGCATTCTGCAGTTCAGTCCACTGATATGGCCTCCTTACACATATACCCATGCATATGTAGTGTAGCTCCTTGCTTGCGAGTACTTTGATGAGTACTCACGGTTGCTTTGCTTCCTCTTTTCCCCCGTTTTCCTCTTCTTCTCGGATGTCGCAACCAGACGTTGGAGCCCAGGAGCCAGAGGCCACCGTCGACAACGACTACTCCACTGGAGGTGCCTATACTACGTGCAGGCTGCTGACGATGACCGGGAGTAGTTAGGAGGATCCCAGGCAGGAGGCCTGCGCCTCTTTCGATCTGTATCCCAGTTTGTGCTAGTCATTTTATGGCAACTTGTTTAACTTATGTCTGTACTCAGATATTGTTGCTTCTGCTGACTCGTCTATGATCGAGCACTTGTATTCGAGCCCTCTAGGCCCCTGGCTTGTAATATGATGCTTGTATGACTTATTTATGTTTTAGAGTTGTGTCGTGATATCTTCCCGCGAGTCCCTGATCTTGATCGTACACGTTTGCGTGCATGATTAGTGTGCGATTGAATCGGGCGTCACAAATGTGATCACCAGTGACTTGATAATCTGCACTACAAGAAATAATAGTATCATCATGTTTAATAATAGCAAGCACAATCCATCATACTGGAGTCCCCAAGTATGAACAAGGACTATATAACATATCCACGATTTTTGGCCTATCCTTACCATTCTGTATAAAATACAGTACCAAAAAGTCGAAGAGACATGGTCTCTTATCTATTCCCCTGCGGTTACAATCCTTAAGGATTTTACATGCCACAGCCGCTCCTGATGTGCTAGCCGGCCAAGGGCCGCTCCACCACGCCGCTCGGCAGGCTCGCCGACTGCGATGCTGCCCAGGAGGACCAGTGCACCACCAGTTAAATGGACATAGATATGTGCTAACCTGTAGTTAAATAACTACTTGCACCGTCAGTTAGATCAGGAAAGTAGGATAACACGTTCAGAGAACACGTCAGAGAACGACGGCTGCAGTGCTGCCGGAGCTCCGCCCGCTTCCCTGATCCACACACTCCTCTACTATACTCCGGGGCGACGGCCACCAACGTGGGACTGCGCAACTGTGGCTATTCTTTGCACTGGGGCCCCAGCCTCATCTGCCACCGTGAAGGCATGGCGCCACATGCGCTGGTAGGAGATGCGCACACACCAACATAGGTCTGATCGGGGAGAGAGAAAGGAGAGGAGATGTGGCATGGGTCGGGTCTGGGAGATAGGATATGGGACAGCGGCGACGCGAAAGGAGATGGTGCAGCATGATCTACGAAGGACGGAATGCTGCGCTTCGAGGTCCACGAAGGAGGCGCGACTGGCGAGGATTAGTCGCGAAGCTCGCCGAGGCGCGCGGTGGCCGTGGTGGCGGAGATGACCCAACCCTCGGGGTTCTTCCAGGACACCCTGCACCGGGACCCCTCGTGCTTTATCAGGATGCCCGCCACCCGCAACGTCTCCTCCCCCACCGCCGCCCCGCCATCTTTCCCTTCCTCCGCCGCTCGCCGCTCCGGTCGCTTCGGGTGGCTGGCTCCCCTTCGCTAGCGCCCATGTGGAAGAAGAGGAGGAGTGGCAGGTGGTGGGCTGGCGATGGTGATTTTTCGGGAGAGAGATTGGATCGGGGAGAGGACTGAGGTAATGGGGGTGGAGCCGCGAGGACCGGGGGACACGGAGCGCTAGCACAATGGATAGACAATGGTGTCTGCCAGCATAACAATTAATCTGAGCCATTGATTTGGGTTGCACAACATTGACGTAATATGGACAGTAGGATGTATTTAACTTAATTTGATCGAAGGGCCCTGGTTATCCTGTGTACAGTTTGCTGTGTGGTTTTAGGGGGAGTTGTGTTTGCTCTTTTAATAGTAGTATAGAAGGGGAGCAATGTTTCCATCTATTGTTTGGATGGAAAGGGTGTAATATATCATTTTTCTAACACTAGTAAATGCGCACATGCAATGCATGTTAATATTTAGGCATATTAATTGCACGTGGATATTAGGTATGCTATTATTTGTGTGTTAATTATGTGAGTAGTGCAATATTTGGTATGCTATTAATTGCACGTTAAATACATTGAACGCTTGCCATTGTAGCAGTCTAAGTCGTTGGATTTACTTAGTTTAATGGACAAAATCAGTTGGAGCTGCCCTTTTGGGTCTTTTTATATTAGTATAGATATAGATATAGATTTGTAATTTCATATTGTCCCGATCAATTTTTAAAATTGGTCGTGATCGTGTAAATACTCTAATAAAAGATTAGGTGGTATTTGTTAGGAATAAATTAGCATGTGACTTTTACTCATTAATGAACCGTCGTTAAAGTGTCCAACCCGAATGAACACTTAGGCTCCATAAGGATGCACCCTTTCTTCTCTCTCCCTAAGATGTAAGTGGTGCCTTTCCAAGGCATCCCTTTGGGGTGTATATTAATATTTTCATAAATGAAATCCACATAAGATTGATTAGCGGCAAGCAAGGACATAATAATATTAATTTAAACCTATAAGGTGGCTGGGCAACTCGCCTCCCGGTGCTCCCCCTTGCATCGTTTTCGTTTGTTAGATCTTGGTTAACCCGGTCTTTGTTTTGCTGCCTCACGTGGATCGTCGCTACAAATCTATGTTGTCATTTTCACCGTGTGGTGATTTCATTGGGGGTGATGACCTGATGTGGAGCATTCTATGGTCATCCCCATGGACCTACCATCATCTCGCCAAGTGACAAGAGGACCGATGACACGAGCACAAGCTAGAGCTTTCCAGACCGAGGTGACATCTCTCCTTACTAATATTCCATATGATCCACTTGAGAGATGGCTACTACCTAAGTCCGGAATGTTGTGCATGATTAGGTACCAAGAAGGACCTCTCAAGGACGCACGTGAAGTCAGACAAGTCCCCAAGCACATGGATAAAGAGGAACGATGGAAGGAACCAAAGGAAGTTCCTAGGACCCGGACATCCGGCCCCTAGCCCGCACATCCGGCCCCTGTACCTTACGGCCACAGCAGCAGCCCTGCTGAGGAGCACCTCCAGGCACCGGACATCGGGCCCAAGCCCGGACATCCGGCCCTAGCCGCCCGGACATCTGGCCCCAGCTCAGAAATCTGGCGTCCTTCATAGAACCTCACCGAAGCCGGCCCCCTGATATGTCTCCAACGTATCTATAATTTTTGATTGTTCCATGCTATTATATTACCCGTTTTGGATGTTTATGGGCTCTGCTTTACACTTTTATATCATTTTTGGGACTAACCTACTAACCGGAGGACCAACCTAAATTGCTATTTTTTTTGCCTATTTCAGTGTTTTGAAGGAAAGGAATATCAAACGGAGTCCAAATGGAATGAAACCTTCGGGAGCGAACTTTTTGGAACAAACATGATCCACGGGAGTTGGAGTGGACGTCAAGCAATAGAGGAGGTGGCCACGAGGGTGCCCGGCGCGCCGCCTAGGGGTGGGCGCGCCCCCCACCCTCGTGGGCCCCTCGAGCGTCCACCGACCTACTTATTCCTCTTATATATACCCACGTACCCTGAAAACATCAGAAGCGACCATGAAAACATAATTCCACCGCCGCAACCTTCTGTATCCGCGAGATCCCATCTTGGAGCCTTCGCCGGCGCTTCGCCGGAGGGGGAATCGACCACAGAGGGCCTCTACATCATCTCCAAGGCCTCTCCTATGAGTTGTGAGTAGTTTACCATAGACCTTCGGGTCCATAGTTATTAGCTAGATGGCTTCTTCTCTCTCTTTGAATCTCAATACAAAGTTCTCCTCGATCTTCTTGGAGATCTATTCGATGTGACTCTTTTTGCGGTGTGTTTGTCGAGATTCGATGAATTGTGGGTCTATTATCAAGTTTATCTATGAGAAATATTTGAATCTCCTCTGAATTATTTTATGTGTGATTAAGTTATCTTTGCAAGTCTCTTCGAATTATCAGTTTGGTTTGGCCTACTAGATTGATCTTTCTTGCAATGGGAGAAGTGCTTAGCTTTGGGTTCAATCTTGCGGTGTCCTTTCCCAGTCACAGCAGGGGAAGCAAGGCACGTATTGTATTGTTGCCATCGAGGATAAAAATATGGGATTTATATCATATTGCATGAGTTTATCCCTCTACATCATGTCATCTTTCTTAATGCGTTACTCTGTTCTTATGAACTTAATACTCTAGATGCAGGCAGGAGTCGGTCGATGTGTGGAGTAATAGTAGTAGATGCAGGCAGGAGTCGGTCTACTTGTCACGGACATGATGCCTATATACATGATCATGCCTAGACAATCTCATAACTATGCACTTTTCTATCAATTGCTCGACAGTAATTTGTTTAGCCACCGTAATACTGATGCTATCTTGAGAGAAGCCACTAGTGAAACCTATGCCCCCCAGGTCTATCTTTTATCATATAAGTTTTCATCTACTTTTATTTGCATATTTTACTTTCCAATCTATATCATAAAAATACCAAAAATATTTATCTTATCATATTATCTCTATCAGATCTCACTTTCGCAAGTGGCCGTGAAGGGATTGACAACCCCTTTATTGCGTTGGTTGCGAGGTTCTTGTTTGTTTGTGTAGGTGCCTGGGACTTCTGAGGATCCTCTGATACGTCTCTAACGTATCTATAATTTTTGATTGTTCCATGCTATTATATTACCCCTTTTGGATGTTTATGGGCTTTATTTTACACATTTATATCATTTTTGGGACTAACCTACTAACCAGAGGCCCAGCCCATATTGCTGTTTTTTTTGCCTATTTCAGTATTTCGAAGAGAAGGAATATCAAACGGAGTCCAAACGGAATGAAACCTTTGGGAGCGTGATTTTTGGAACGAACGTGATCCAGAGGACTTGGAGTGCAAGTGAAGAAGCAGCCGAGGCCTCCACGAGATAGGAGGGCGCCCCCCTATAGGGCGCCCCCCCTATAGGGCGCGCCCCCTGTCTCGTGGGCCCCTCGGGCGTCCACTGATGTACTTCTTCCTCCTATATAATCCTACGTACCCCGAAAACATCCAGGGGCAGACGAAACACAATTTCCACCACCGTAACCTTCTGTATCCGCGAGATCTCATCTTGGAGCCTTCGCCGACACTCTGCCGAAGGGGGAATCGACCATGGAGGCCTTCTACATCAACATCCTTGCCCCTCCGATGAGTTGTGAGTAGTTTACCACAGACCTACGGGTCCATAGTTATTAGCTAGATGGCTTCTTCTCTCTTTTTGGATCTCAACACAATGTTCTCCCCCTCTCTTGTGGAGATCTATTCGATGTAAACTCTTTTTGCGGTGTGTTTGTCGAGATCCGATGAATTGTGGGTTTATGATCAAGTTTATCTATGAATAATATTTAAATCTTCTCTGAATTCTTTGATGTATGATTGAGTTATCTTTGCAAGTCTCTTCGAATTATCAGTTTGGTTTGGCCTACTAGATTAATCTCTCTTGCCATGGGAGAAGTGCTTAGCTTTGGGTTCAATCTTGCGGTGTCCTTACCCAGTGATAGAAAGGGTTGCAAGGCACGTATTGTATTGTTGCCATCGAGGATAACAAGATGGGGTTTATATCATATTGCTTGAGTTTATCCCTCTACATCATGTCATCTTGCTTAATGCGTTACTCTGTTCTTATGAACTTAATACTCTAGATGCTGGCAGGAGTCGGTCGATGTGTGGAGTAATAGTATAGTAGATGCAGGCAGGAGTCGGTCTACTTGTTGCGGATGTGATGCCTATATACATGATCATGCCTAGATAATCTCATAATTATTCGCTTTTCTATCAATTGCTCGACAGTAATTTGTTCACCCACCGCAATACTTATGCTATCTTGAGAGAAGCCACTAGTGAAACCTATGGCCCCCGGGTCTATCTCTTATCATATTTGCTTCCAATCTACTTTTATTTGCATCTTTACTTTTTGCATCTACATTATAAAATACCAAAAATATATTTATCTTATCATACTATCTCTATTAGATCTCACTTTCGCAAGTGGCCGTGAAGGGATTGACAACCCCTTTATTGTGTTGGTTGCGAGTTCTTTGTTTGTTTGTGTAGGTGCGTGGGACTTTTGAGGAGCCTCCTACTGGATTGATACTTGGTTCTCAAAAACTGAGGGAAATACTTACGCTACTATTGCTGCATCACCCTCTCCTTTTCGAGGAAAACCAACGCAAGCTCAAGACGTAGTAGCCTCCTACTGGATTGATACCTTGGTTCTTAAAAACTAAGGGAAATACTTACGCTACTTTGCTGCATCACCCTTCCCTCTTCAAGAAAAACCAACGCAAGCTCAAGACGTAGCAAGAAGGATTTCTGGCGCCGTTGCCGGGGAGGTCTTTGCTCAAGTCAAGACATACCAAGTACCCATCACAAACTCATCTCCCTCGTATTATATTATTTGCCATTTGCCTCTCGTTTTCCTCTCCCCCACTTCACCCTTGCTGTTTTATTCGCCCTTCTTCCGTCCGATCTTGTGTTACCATGTGTCTTCTTTCTGCTTGCATCTTTGCTTGCTAAAAGTTTATGGATCCTCATCCACTTGCTAATCTCTTTAAGAGATCCAATTATGATGAACCTATTGCTAGTGAGTTGAGTGCACTAGATTATCTTTATGAGGTTTTGCTTGAAATTCGTCAATCTGAAAATTGTGATGAAGTACTTTATGAAGCAATTCACGATAGATCTTTGAATAAAAAACATGATTGCAGTGATTTTGTTATAAATTCTATTGATGTAAATTGTGCTAATAATATGCAAAACCCTAAGCTTGGGGATGCTAGTTTTGCTATGTCCTCTACTTGTTGCAATGATCATGATTGGGGTGATTCTTCGTATGATCTTGAAAATTTATTTAAGCCCCATGATGAATATGAGATTGATAATAATGTTTGCAATAATATTGAAAGTGGGTTTGGAAGAGTGTCAACTTTAGATCCCACATATTTGGAAAATGTTCAATCTTATGAAATTTTTGATAAAAGTGGGTTTGGAAAGGTCATGACTTTAGTTAATGTTAATCTCACTATTTCGGAAGAGTGTCAACTTTGCATGCATGTGGATCGTGTTGAGAATATGTTATGTGACAGCTATTTTGTTGAATTTTCTTATGATCCTACATGTAATTATTATGAGATAGGAAAATATGGTTGGAGAAATTTTCATGTTACTAAATTACCTCTCGTTATGTTGAGATTGCTATTGTTTCTTTCCGCTTCCTTGCATATGCTAGTTTTTGCTTGATATGATAATTTGTTTGTCTATAAGACGTCTATGCATAGGAAGTATGTTAGACTAAGATGTATTTGTTACGTGTTTCATGATGCTCTCTTAGTGCTTCAATTCTTGTCTTTCATGTGAGCATCATTGAAATCGCAATGCCTAGCTAGGGGCGTTAAACGATGGTGCTTGTTGGGAGGCAACCCAATTTTATTTTTGTTTCTTGCTTTTTGCTTCTATTTAGTAATAAATTTTTCATATAGCTTCTGTTTAGATGTGTTTTTATGTTTTAATTAGTGTTTGTGCCAAGTAGAACCTATAGGATAACCTATGGTGATAGTTAATTTGATTCTGCTGAAAAGCAGAAAATTTACACGCACGAAAATAGTTTTAGTGATTCACAGCAACGAGCTTTTGCGTTGATTATTTTTGCTGTAGATCAATAGACAAATTTCCCAGGACTTCCTATTTTGGTAGGATTTTTAGAGTTCCATAAGTATTCGAGAGTTACAGATTGCTACAGACTGTTCTGTTTTTGACAGATTCTGTTTTTCGTGTGTTGTTTGCTTATTTTGATGCATCTATGGCTAGTATTAGTGCGTATGAACCATAGAGAAGTTCGAATACAATAGGTTTAACACCAATATAAATAAATAATGAGTTCATTACATTACCTTATGTGGTGGTTTTTCTTTCTTGCACTAACGGAGCTTATGAGATTTGCTATTGAGTTTTGTGTTGTGGAGTTTTCAAGTTTTGGGTAAAGATTTGATGGACTATGGAATAAGGAGTGGCTAGAGACTAAGCTTGGGGATGCCCATGGCATCCCAAGATATTCAAGAATAACCAAAAGCCTAAGCTTGGAGATGCCCCGGAAGGCATCCCCTATTTTGTCTTCGTCTATTGGTAACTTTATTTGGAGCTATATTTTTATTCGCCACATGATATAGTCATATCTTGTTCTAAGTATCGAGTTATAATCTTGAGTTGTAAGTAAATAAAAGTGTGATGATCTTCATTATGAGAGCATTGTCCCAGTAAGGAAAGGATGATGTAGACTATGATTCCCCCTGTGACGCCTAGATAATTAAGCTACAATAATTCCCTCCTAATGATGTCACGTCATCATGACTACTGTTGTTAAACCCGCGTTGGTTCGAAACCGGTTCGAATTCAAATTTGAAATAAAGTCAAATTCAAAAGTTTTCAAATGCCAAAAATAAAATGTGCAAGATATGGTAAATAATTCATAAGTATTATTGGTGGTGAAACCAAACTTTTATAAAAGGTTTAAACGCATTAAAATGTTTATAACAGTGGAAATATTAATTAATAAGATGCTTTTTATAATTTCTAAAATATCAAATTAATTTAATAGAGTACTAAACTATGTGGCAGAGGTATAAATAGTGATACTATTTTTGAAACTAGTTTTGTATTTTAGTTAGACTAAAATATCATGGAGATTAAATAAAACAGAAAAGTTGTAAAAGGAAAAAGAAAACGAAACAGAACAGAAATAAAACAAAGCCCCCTTCCCTTGGGCCACCTAGCCCATCTACCTAGCGGGCCTGCATAGCCCAGCCCAGCTCGCCCTCATCTCCCTTCTCTGTTCACACAAGGGGATCGTGGCAATAATCCACCGGCGCCATGGCCACCGATGGCGCCGTGGCAGCTATCCCGCGCCTCCCCGTCGTTTTCCCCGGTGCATAAGGGCATCCCCAAACCCTAATCCTGACGGGTCCCTCCTCATTCTCCCCTCCGCCTAGCCCCTCGTCCAGATCCCCTTCCCCTTCCTCTCCCGACGCATCATCGCCGCCACCGCTCGCCATTGACGCGACCACCGTGTCCTTCGCGCGGCATCACCGTGCCCGTCCGCCTCGCCGCGGACCGCCTCGTCCACTGGTGCAACCCGTTGGAGACGGGGAGCACTGCAGCGCCGGAACGCCGTCGTCGTCCTCCTCGGACCACCGCGGCTCCGCCACCCTGATCCGTCCTCTGCGCTCCTAAGCTGTCGACGGCCTCCGTGTGCCTCCGTGGTGAGGCCCTCGTTTGATTCCCCTCTGATTCTCCCTCGGTTTAGGCCGTAGTCCTCACCGCTAGACGTCGTGCCCGCACTCGCTAGGCGTTCCTGCTCACTACGCGCCGCCCGCGCCTCACGGGCCTCTCTGACGCGTCCCCCACGTCACGGATAGCGCCCTGGCCGCGCCCGCGCCGGCCATGACCTGGCCGCGGCCTACCCCCCTGAACCTCACCGCGCGTCGTGGCTGTCGTTGCTCACTGCAACCGCCTTCCCGCTCGTCACGCCGTCCGTGCCCAGCTCCTCTCTTGGCCGCGTAACCGCCTCGCTCGGCCACGACCGGCTGCGCCCGACCGCGCCCCCGTGCGTGCTTGCCCGCGCGTGGCTGTGCCCCCCCGCCGAACTCATCGTCCTGCTGCCGCTGCTCATCGCCGGCGGCGCTTCGGACACCATGGCCGGAGCTCCGCTCCCGCGCGCGGTCATACGCCCCTGGCCGTGCCTCCGCGAGCCCTTGCGAACTGCTACTGCCATGCTGCGTTTCTGCTCGTGCTCGCCCGCGTATAGCTGCCTGCTGCTATTCTACGCTGCTACAGTAACATTCAGTTACTGTAGCAGTAGCTAGCTTCGCTGATATTACACTGACTAGCCCTCTAAACAGTCCTTAAACAACGCCTAAACGACTACTAACAGGAGAGAAAATAATATGACTAGATAGTACACTCAACAAACTTTATTTTGTCCCACTGGACCAAATCCATTTGATGTGTAGTTTAAATGCTATGAAAATCACAAAACGCTATCTTTTGTTAACAGAAAACAGAATTGTGTGTTGCGAGCTGTGTGTGGTGTGTGTGGGTGGCCGGCTTGGTCACGGCCCACTTCCGTGCATGGCCGGCCCTTGTATTAATTAGGACTAATTTAGTTTAGGAGTATTTTAGTACTAGTTTAGTCTTTAGAGCAAATGACATGTGGCCCCATTTCACCCTATTGACCAGTCAATAGTTAACTGGTCAACTGCTGACTGGACACCCCTAGACCCCATCAGTCAGCCTATGTGGCTAGCACATGGCTGGGTAGACTTGGTATTTTCTGTTTATTTGCGAATTAAAATAAATGCCCAAATCATTTAAAACTTTGATAAAATCATAGAAAATAAACCGTAGGTCGGATGAAAAAACTTTGTACATGAAAGTTGCTCAGAACGACGAGACGAATCCGTATACACAACCCGTTCGTCTGTCACACATCCCTAGCATAGCAAACACACAACTTTCTCTCTTCGGTTCATCTGTCCAAAAACGCGAAACACAGGGAATACTTTTCTGGATGTTTTCCCCCTTCGCCAGTGTCACATATCCCTGCGTTAGATCACCACTGGCACCGCGTATTGCCTTGTTATATTTTGTGATGCTTTGTTTGCTCTGTATTCATTGTTTCTTCTCCCTCTTCTCTCCGGTAGACTACGAGACAGACGTCACTGCTGCCTCGATCGACTACGGTGTTGACGACCCCTCCTTCTTGCCAGAGCAACCAGGCAAGCCCCCCCTTTGATCACCAGATATCGCCTATTCTACTCTCTACTGCTTGCATTAGAGTAGTGTAGCATGTTACTGCTTTCCGTTAATCCTATTCTGATGCATAGCCTGATATTGTTGCTAAATCTGTTGATACCTTACCTGCAATCCTAAATACTTAGTATAGGATGCTAGTTTATCATCTTTGGCCCTACATTCTTGTCAGTCTGCCTTGCTATACTATTGGGCCGTGATCACTCGGGAGGTGATCACGGGTATATACTATACATACATACATACTATGCAGATGGTGACTAAAGTCGGGTCAGCTCGATGAGTACCCGCAAGTGATTCTGATGAGGGGGCTGAAAGGATAGGTGGCTCCATCCCGGTAGAGGTGGACCTGGGTTCCCGACGGCCCCCGACTGTTACTTTGTGGCGGAGCGACAGGGCAGGTTGAGACCACCTAGGAGACAGGTGGGCCTGGCCCTGTTCGGCGTTCGCGGATACTTAACACGCTTAACGAGATCTTGGTATTTGATCTGAGTCTGGCCACTGGCCTATACGCACTAACCAACTACGTGGGAAAGATATGGGCACTCGACGTCATGGTATCAGCCGAAGCCTTCTTGACGTCAGCGACTGAGTGGCGCGCGCCGGATTCGAACGTAAGCTTGCGCTTGTATTAAGGGGGCTAGTTCTGCTTCCGGCCGCGTTCGCAACGTGCAGATGTGCAAAGGGCGATGGGCCCAGACCCCTACGCGCATAGGATTTAGACCGGCGTGCTGACCTCTCTGTTGTGCCTAGGTGGTGCTGCGACGTGTTGATCTTCCGAGGCCGGGCATGACCCAGGAAAGTGTGTCCGGCCAAATGGGATCGAGCGTGTTGGGTTATGTGGTGCACCCCTGCAGGGAAGTTAATCTATTCGAATAGCCGTGATCTTCGGTAATAGGATGACTTGGAGTTGTACCTTGACCTTATGACAACTAGAACCAGATACTTAATAAAACACACCCTTCCAAGTTCCACAGACAACCCGATGATCACTTTTCCACAGTGCGACGAGGGGAGGATCGCCGGGTAGGATTATGTTATGCGATGCTACTGGAGATGCTACTTGGAGATGCTACTTGGAGGACTTCAATCTACTCTCTTCTACATGCTGCAAGACGGAGGCTGCCAGAAGCGTAGTCTTCGACAGGATTAGCTATCCCCCTCTTATTCTGGCATTCTGCAGTTCAGTCCACCGATATGGCCCTTTACACATATACCCATGCATATGTAGTGTAGCTCCTTGCTTGCGAGTACTTTGGATGAGTACTCACGGTTGCTTTTCTTCCTCTTTTCCCCTTTCCCTTCTACCTGGTTGTCGCAACCAGATGCTGGAGCCCTGGAGCCAGACGCCACTATCGATGACGACTACTACACTGGAGGTGCCTACTACTACGTGCAGCCCGCTGACGATGACCAGGAGTAGTTTTGGAGGATCCCAGGCAGGAGGCATGCGCCTCTTTCGATCTGTATCCCAGTTTGTGCTAGCCTTCTTAAGGCAAACTTGTTTAACTTATGTCTGTACTCAGATATTGTTGCTTCCGCTGACTCGTCTATGATCGAGCACTTGTATTCGAGCCCTCGAGGCCCCTGGCTTGTAATATGATGCTTGTATGACTTATTTTATTTTTAGAGTTGTGTTGTGATATCTTCCCGTGAGTCCCTAATTTTGATCATACACGTTTGCGTGTATGATTAGTGTACGATTGAATCGGGGGCGTCACAACCCCATAAGTCGGGACGAGACTTCGGACTTTAAAAAAAAAGAGGCCAGAGAGCCCACCAAAAAAAGGAAGGCCAAATAAAAAAAAGCCAAATAAAAAAATAAGAGAAAAAGAGAGAAGGGACAATCTTTCTATCCTTTTTACCACACTTGTGCTTCAAAGTAGCACCATGATCTTCGTGATAGAGAGTCTCCAATATTGCCACTTTCATATACTAGTGGGAATTTTTCATTATAGAACTTGGCTTGTATTTTCCAATGATGGGCTTCCTCAAAATGCCCTAGGTCTTCGGGAGCAAGCGAGTTGGATGCACACCCACTTAGTTTCTTTTGTTGAGCTTTCATAAATTTATAGCTCTAGTGCATCCGTTGCATGGCAATCCCTACTCACTCACATTGACATCTATTAATGGGCATCTCCATAGCCCGTTGATACGCCTAGTTGATGTGAGACTATCTTCTCCTTTTTATCTTCTCCACAACCATCATTCTATTCCAAATACAGTGCTATGTCCATGGTTCACGCTCATGTATTGCGTGAAAGTTGAAAAAGTTTGAGATTACTAAAATATGAAACAATTGCTTGGCTTGTCATTGGGGTTGTGCATGATTAAATACTTTGTGTGATGAAGATAGAGCAACAACCAGACTATATGATTTTGTAGGGATAACTTTCTTTAGCCATGCTATTTTGAGAAGACATGATTGCTTTGATTAGTATGCTTGAAGTATTACTATTTCTTATGTCAATATGAACTTTTATTTTGAATCATTTGGATCTGAACTTTCATGCCACAATAAAGAAAATTACATTAATAATTATGCTAGGTAGCATTCCACATCAAAAATTCTGTTTTTATCATTTACCTACTCGAGGACGAGCAGGAATTAATCTTGGGGATGCTTGATACGTCTCCAACATATCTATAATTTTTTATTGTTCCATTCTATTATATTACCCGTTTTGGATGTTTATGGGCTTTGATTTACACTTTTATGTCATTTTTGGGACTAACCTACTAACCGGAGGCCCAGCCCGAATTGCTGTTTTTTTCCTATTTCAGTGTTTCGAAGGAAAGTAATATCAAACGGAGTCCAAACGGAATGAAACCTTCGGGAGCGATCTTTTTGGAACAAACCTGATTGAGGGGACTTGGAGTGGACGTCAAGCAACAGAGGAGGCGGCCACGAGGGTGCCCGACGCGCCCCCTAGGGGTGGGCGCGCCCCCCACCCTCATGGGCCCCTCGAGCGTCCACCGACCTACTTCTTCCTCCTATATATACCCACGTACCCTGAAAACATTAGAAGAGCCCACGAAAACCTAATTCCACCGCCGCAACCTTCTGTATTCGCAAGATCACATCTTGGAGCCTTCGCTGGTGCTCTGCCGGAGGGGGAATCGACCAAGGAGAGCCTCTACATCATCTCCAAGGCCTCTCCTATGAGTTGTGAGTAGTTTACCACATACCTTCGGGTCCATAGTTATTAGCTAGATGGCTTTTTCTCTCTCTTTGAATCTCAATACAAAGTTCTTCTCGATCTTCTTGGAGATCTATTCGATGTGACTCTTTTTGCAGTGTGTTTGTCGAGATCCAATGAATTGTGGTTTTATGATCAAGTTTATCTATGAGAAATATTTGAATCTCCTCTGAATTCTTTTATGTGTGATTAAGTTATCTTTGCAAGTATCTTCGAATTATCAGTTTGGCTCACTCGCACTCGATAGGCCCTTCTAAAACTCTATCTCTCTCCCTCGTTCTATCTCCATCTCACGCGCGCACACACACACACACACACAATCTCATGCCCAGCTAGCCAAGTATGATGGTCTCTCACTCAATTGGAGGCACACGCAGTCCCCCTATATGTATATGACTAGCTAATCTTAGTCTCCATCACAAACATGTGCATGGTTTATATCGATTTCTCTTGGGGCATCTTTCTATCGCGCACGCACTCCCTCGATCTCCCACCCATATAGTCCCCTCACGATCTTGAGGGGATCTCTCTATCACAAACACACCCTCTCTCCCTCCCCATGCGTCCATGCCATCTGAGGGAGTCTTCGGAGTGCGGACGCGGTCCATACCGTCGATGTTCACGCGGCATCATCTCATTAAAGGGAAACTTTGAGTGTTCCTCGAATACGGAAGAATGTGAGACTACCTTGACAGCCACACACTAATCCGTCTTTGCTGATGAAAGCAACTAAATAGGTCATTCAGACCCCGTACACGGTTAGGCGAGTCCGGTATAAATAAACAAGGGGCTTACTAGCCGCGTACCCCCTTACAAGGGGCTCCACGCATGCACAACAAGAGACAATAAAGCTCAATCTTATTCATTTTTTGAATCATACTCTGTTTTATTTTAAAACACATTTTTTGCATGATATTTTTTTTCCAACTAAGTTCTTCTCTTTTATAGATGAACACCGTGCTACACCCGTTCAGGATACGGCATAACAGAGACACAGGGGCAGACGTGCAGTAGGGACCCGTTGCAAGGATTATTTTCAGATTAAGACCCTACGTAAACCTTTTTTACTGTCTCTTGCTGATACACATCCCCCGGTTTCTTGCTATAACCGAGGACGAGGCTGGCGTTTTGGCATCGGCCGCGTCAGAAATTTTTGCGCGTACCTGGACACTAGGGGATTAGGGCATTGTTCTGCCCGTTCTCATAAAGACCGAATACCTTAGGGAGTGTTCGACGTCTCGAGTTAGGCCTTATATGCATCAGCTCCGAATCATGTCTTTGGTCGAATGTTGGGTTTGCCCGGCTCCTGTGTTTTTCTGCCTTACGTACCGCTCTATCGGCTAAGGCGGCACCAGGAGAACTACTGCAATTGTGCCCCGGTTCAGTCTAGTGAGCACCTCAGTAGAGAAAGCCGAAAACTGACTGTCATGATACAGCATGAGACTGGTCAACCACTCGATGACCCACTGGAATGTTTAGAATTCCTCCGCATTAACGAAGGACCGTTTCCCGGTCAGGCACATACGCGCCCCGAATTCGGAGAGCGCGGTGCCCCTAGGGGCTATATAGTAGCCCCACCATCGAACTCCTATGGCTAAGTGAAAGTGATAAAGCATTATAGTCTGGTTGCCTAGTTTACTATGCTATCACCTCCTTCATAGGACCAAGACGTTGGATTAAGTGTGAAAATGCGCTTTTTTGCAAACACCCCCGCACTATGTGCGTGGGGGCTCAAGCCGAAGACTGCCATCTTTGAGGTTATATACACATATACATTAACGGACGCACATGAGGTATTTCAATACTTGAACGCACAAGTATAAAAAGCCCTTATATTATATTGAAACATCGTTTCACAAATCATACATGTCATTAGAACATAATATCCTTCGAGCACTGCGTCTCTATTAAACGAGCGCCCTGCAGGACTTCCTCAAAATAGTGCTCGGCAGGTACTCGGCTTCTGTCCGAATCCTGGGATGCAACATCGGTGGCCTTCATCTCCGCCCAGCATGTCTTGACATGGGCAAGAGCCATCCGCGCACCCTCTATGCATGCCGACCGCTTCATGGCATCGATATGCGGCACCGCACCAAGAAACTGCTGCACCAAGCCAAAATAACTCTTCGGCTCGGGCCTGCTCGGCCACAAATGAGTCACGACATCCTTCATGGCAAGTTCGGACAACCTATTCAGCTCATCCCATTCGGCCAAACGATCGGTCAATGGAAGCGGACGCTCTGGACTATGGAACTGCGACCAAAAAAGCTCTTCCATTCCGTGATCCTTTTGGCCTAGTGTGCGACCGCGTCTGCGGCACTCGCCGCCAAATCCAGTTAAGCATCCTCCGCACCCCACAGCTGGCCCAACTGAGCATACGTCGGATCCGTGAACTTCCTCCGCAGCAGAACGGGCTTTCTAGCCGCGATATCCTCGGCTTGACATAGCTCCTCCTTTATAGCTCTCATCGCGGAGCGGGCATCCTTGGCTTCGGTGGTGGCCTTTTCAGGCCCTCTTGCTCCGCTAGACGTTCTTTTTCGAGAAACTCGCAGTGGTCGGTATCATTTTTCAACTTCCCGGCCATCTCGGCCATTTCTTCCCTGCTTCGGCAGTGAGCAGCCTGTTCAGCTTTTAGCTCTTCGGCCGCCCTCAAGGCAGCCACATCACTTTTTCTGGCTTGCTCCTTGACTTGGGCTAGCTCCGCCCGAAGGTTCTCCATAGTAGCGGCACCATCTGCATAAAGCATACATGTTGTAAGGCATGGGCGTCAAGCTCCCTTACCAGGTGTCCGCGGAGAAGTTGCATACCTTGTGACTCGTCAAGCCGCTTATTGACAAGCGCGATGTCCGCATCCGCCACGTCAAGTTGCCGCTTCAGTTCGGCAAACTGATCAGTCCGGCTGGCCACCGGACGCTCCGCCACCTATATAGGACAGGCAACATCTTACAACTGAGATTATGATCCTCGGCGCGCTGTCACTTTCGACAAAGTACCGAGTCTGAGGGGCTACTATCTATACAGGGCGCATTCTATATGCAAAACTGTCAGAAGGTATATCATTTTCGCGTACCTCAAACCCCGTCAGTAAACTCCTGACGGCTTCATGCAATCCGCTCTCAGCAGATGAAATCCTTTCAATCACCGTACCCATTAACGCATGGTGATCTTCTGAGATAGACGCTCGCCCGAGCAGATCCTTCATCTCCTCTCACCGTACACCAGTTGGTGTCGGACCTCCCGGCCCCGCCGGACTCGGGGAAACCCTCTGCGACGACACCTCGGGGCTGTCCGCCCCGCAGGATGGTACGGCAGATGGAGGCGTTTCGCTCTCCATCATCTCCGGACGAAGATCCCCCGAAGATGAGCTCTGCTGAGAAGGGCTAAGATCCGAACTACAAGGTAAAACTTCGGTTATCTTCATAAATAAAAACAGGGATGTCCCTTATTACAAAACTCCCCTTTCTACTTACGGCTCACTGGAGGGCTGATTTCCTTGGGGAAATAGTGCGGCCGGGGCTTCACCTGGCGCAGGACCCTCTGGTGAAGATTTCTTCCCCCGCTTTGAGGCCTTGGCCTCCGGATCTTCAGAAGCGGTCCTCTTCTCCCCCTGGAGGGAGGGATTCTCGATCCCACCTTCCTTGAAAGCCTCCTTCGTGGAGGCGGTAGCTTCCCTGTTCCCCCCTTTGCACTCTTCCAAAGGCGCAGCCTCCAGCACCTTGGTTAACACAGGATCCGGCGTGGTCTCAGGGAGGGGGGCCAGACACCTTATTAGTTTTGCTTTCGCTATCCACTCCTGTTCAAGGGACAGCTCTTTAAAGGGCAAGTTTATGACAAATGTACGGATAGCGTGTCCGGGCACATGACTACTTACTTGAGTATCCGGGCGATTGCAGCTCAGACCTGCGTCCTCGGTCAAGTCCGGACACATCTCTTGTGATCTGAAGAACAATTTATACATCTCCACGGGCGTCGCGCCCATGAAGTGTTGGAGAGATTGTGGTCCCTCCGGATTAAATTCCCACAGGCGGAGGGGGCGACGTTTGCAGGGCAGAAGGCGCCGAATCAGCATGACCTGCGCCACTACGACCAGATTGATCTCTCTCTCTCTCTCTTGGAGGCCTCGAATACGGCCCTGCAGCAGAGGAACGTCCTTGGACGGCCCCCAGTCGAGCCCTTTGTTGACCCATGACGCCAGCTGCCGTGGAGGACCCGGGCGGAAGGCAGGTGGCGCCACCCATTTGGTGCCCCTGGGAGCGGTGATGTAAAACCACTCATGTTGCCATAAACCAAGCACCTCTTGAAAAGAGCCCGCGGGCCATGGAGCGTCAGCATTTTTTCTTATAACAGCCCCTCCGCACTCTGTCTGCTGCCCCTTGATCATCTTCGGCTCCACTTTGAAGGTCTTGAGCCACAATCCGAAGTGAGGGGTAATGCAGAGGAAGGCTTCACATACGACAATGAACGATGAGATGTGGAGGATGGACTCCGGATCCAAGTCATGGAATTCCAGCACATAATAAAACATGAGCCCCCTCACGAAGGGGTCCGTCGGGAAGCCTAAACCCCGAAGGAAGTGAGACACGAGCACCACGCTCTCACCAGGCTCGGGAGTAGGAATAGCCTGCCCTTGGGCAGGCAGCCTATGCGAAATTTCACCGGTTAGATACCTGGCGTCTCTCAGCTTTAGCACGTCTTCTTCCGTGGCGGAAGAAGGCATCCACCGGCCTTGCAGGTTGGAGCCGGACATTGTCGAAGGTCTGAAGCGCCTGAATATGGAGCTTTGGGTGTTGGAACTCGAGGTGAGGGGCGGACTCAATTGAGATCGAAAGAAAGGAGCAGGCCTTGGTCTCGTTATAAAGAGGTTGAATACCAAGAGTCCTCCCCATGGCCGTTTGGGACTCGCCTTCGATAGAGGGGGCGTGCCAACAGGCACGGTTGGGTTACCCACGCCCGTATTGATGAGGATCCCGGAATAAGGGGGCACGATCTCCGCTTTGATAAGATGTGCAAGGAAATCGCCTCGATAAACGCACTGAGGTGGGACAGCAAAAAACGATTCGAATAAAGGCCTAGCCGTGGTGTGATGTCACGCCGCGGAATACGTCAGCAGATCTGTGTAAAAATTATTCTCTCTACGGTGGTATGTGGAACTTGTTTTGCAGAGCCAGACACTATCCTTGTGTTCAAAATCTTCTATGAAGTATTCGGAGGAGGAACCCGCCTTGCAATGCCGAAGACAATATGCGCGCCGGACTCGTCGTCATTGAAGCCTGGTTCAGGGGCAACTCAGGGAGTCCTGGACTAGGGGGTGTCCGGATAGCTGAACTATCATCTTTGGCCGGACTCCTAGACTATGAAGATACAAGATTGAAGACTCCGTCTCGTGTCCGGATGGGACTTTCCTTGGCGTGGAAGGCAAGCTTGGCAATACGGATATGTAGATCTCCTACCATTGTAACCGACTCTGGGTAACCCTAGCCCTCTCCTTTGTCTATATAAACCGGAGGGTTTTAGTCCGTAGGACGAACAACAATCATACCATAGGCTAGCTTCTAGGGTTTAGCCTCACTGATCTCGTGGTAGATCTACTCTTGTACTACCCATATCATCAATATTAATCAAGCAGGAGTAGGGTTTTACCTCCACCGAGAGGGCCCGAACCTGGGTAAAAACATCGTATCCCTTGTCTCCTGTTACCATCCGCCTAGACGCACAGTTCGGGACCCCCTACCCGAGATCCGTCGGTTTTGAAACCGACACCATCCATGTGTCCCTCTCAACCTTTTTTCCTTGTTGGCCAGGCCTCTATTGGACATGTGCTACAGGGGTGTCTCTCTCCGTTGCAAACAATCACACACTAGCTATCTTCATGTATCTCCTCGCCTTGCTTTTCCATCTCGGAGATGCATGCGTGATATGTTCGCATAAGAATCGAAAAAACACACACTCTCTCTAATTTACAGTTTGTTGTCACTCTCTCTTTCACACACATACTCTTTTTGCACACTTACTCATTCTCCTTCACACGCACTTGATCTGTCTCTACTGAGGCACTCTCCTCCGTCCATAGCATATAGATTTATTGAAAAGTCAAACATCACAAAGTTTGACCATGTACGTGGAGAAAAAGAATTACATCTAGTACGGCAAACATATACCATTAGATTCACCATGAGATGTAGTTTTGTATGATGTATCTTTGGTATTGTAGATATAAATAACATTTGCGTAAACCTGATCAAAGTTTCCAAAGTTTGACTTCTAAAAAATTTACATGCACTGCATTATCGAGTGGATGGAATATCTCTTCCCCCTCTCAGCTATCTGACTCACCACTCAGCCTTATCGGGGTTCCTCAATCTCTCTCAAACTTTATTGGTTAGTTTGGTTCGTGACCTGACCCTCATGCCGTGATGGCCGGTACTGCCTGGTGTGGACGTGAGATGTAAAATATTTATGCCTGGCCAGGCTTGTGTGGTGCTGAAGCGTTTGGTTCATGCCTGGGCCAAGCAAAGCATCAACGTCCCATCAATCAATCCATGCATCAATTATTTAATGCTAATATCCATCCATGTTGCTATTAGCCTCGTGGCCGCACGACCAGGCATAGCCAGGCGTCCGAAATCGGTTGCTTGGGCCGGGCTACTTGCAGTTTCTGGAGTTCAGCTAGGCTAATTAAAGTGCAAGGGAACCCAGCCCAGGCGGACTTTCTTTTTCACAGGGTAGCAACCAAACAAGTGTGCATGAAATCCAGCCACAACCCCAGGCCACGCAAAAGATGCTCAGGACTAAAGCCAAACTTGTCAGATCCCTAGTTCTGGTCCGACCTAGGCTAGCTTCATGTGTGTATCATGTTTAAATTCAAATGAAACTTGAATTGAGGAATTTTCAAAAGCCTCAGAAAACCTCTAAAAATAACCAACATTTAAATCTTCTCAAATGAGTCCAAGAAAATGTTCCTGTTATTCTTTAGAAATATTGGTAAGAGGTAAAATTCAAACCAATATTTTTGGAGTCACAGAAATATTTATTTTGGCCATTTGAATTAATCCAATAACTATTTGCTTTGGATTTATATTTAATATATATTAAATATGACTCCAATAATTCTGGAAGTTTGTGAGTGGCTTTGTATATATTTTAGCAAGCCATATAATAACCTACATAATTTATTAAAATGATTTAGTTGCTAAACTAAATCAAAACAGAGGAAGAAAAATAGAAAACAGAAATATTAGAGATAACAGAGAGGAAAGAACTCACCTGGACTTACCTGGGCGCCCACCAACCGGCCCAGCTCCTGTACGGCCCAGCCCACCACCGCCTGGCTTCCCTGTCGCCTTCCTCCTCGCGCCAGTAGGCAGGGGCGTGTGCCCGGCGCGCGTGGCCACACGCCGGCCACCTCCTCCCTGCCTGGCTGCCTCCTCCTCTCCCTGGACGTCTCCCGCAGCTCCACGCCACCCCTTGGAACCCCCTCGCACTCTCCCTCGTCCCCAACTCCTCCTCTGTCCCTCTCTCCGCGAACGCCGTGACCGCCCGAGAACGCCGACGAGCACCCCCGTGACCACCGGCCACCCTCGCCCTGCCACTATGCCAGAAGCTCCGCCTCGACCCCTCTTTCCTCCCCACTGATCAACGCCCCTCCGGAAGCCCTGCAGCATCGTCCTCAAGCTCTTCTTCAACCTTCGGGCCGCCGTCAACCTCCATCGTCGATTCGTTGCCGTCCGTGCTTCCCCCAAGCCCACTTCGACGCCCCCTACAACCGTAGTGAGCCACTACGCCGAACCCCTCTCTCCCCTTGCTCGTTGCCACCCTCTGGCTGTCGCTTCCGGTTTCCAAGCCCAAAGACCATGCACTACCTGCCGGCCATGGCCACCAGCGCCTACTGACGCCATTGCTCGCACCTGAGCGTTGTCCCCGTGTTCAGTACTTCCCAGGAGCCACGCAGCACCACAGTTGCCTCCCGTAGTGCCCATAGCGTTCGAATCTTGTCAAGCGCCCGAACCTCCGACCGCCGCGGACGGAACCACGCCGTCGATTATAGGTCGTCTCCGCGACCGCCTCTAAGCACAGGGCCGACGCGGACGGGCCCAGGGTTCCAACGGTGCCATCCGCGCCCCGAACCGTGGCCCGTGCTGCTTTCCGAGACCGCTGCCGCCGTCTCGGGCTCGATCGGCGTCATGTCACCGATGGGTTTTTGACCGTTGACGTGACTGGGTGGGCCCAAGCTGACTCTCCTGAGTCAATGACAAGTGGGACCCCCCCTGCTAACTAACCAGATTAGTTTAACTAAAATTAGTTAGTCTAATTAACTGCTGACACGTGGGACCCACTGGTCAGTTTGACCTGGACGTCCCCGTTGACCTCTGACGTCACCCTGACGCAGTGATGACGCAATAAACCCTTTTCTGGATTTAAATAAATCTAAACGATTTATTTATTTCAGAAAATAGCTAAAACTTCTAAAAATCATAGTAATTCAACCGTGACTCCAAATCAAACAAATTATATATGAAAAATTATCAGAAAAAGTCAAGGAATCCATCTGTACCATTTTCATGCATGTTTGAACAATGTTTGTCCTCTGTTTTGGACAAATCAATTAAAGGGCATTTAAATAATCATATATGGAGTTGGAATTTGAATCATGTACTCAAACCAACTTCATTTTAATCATAGCTAGGTGCATTAGCCCAAAACACATTCATATTGCCATGTCATAGGATGCATCATATTGTGCATTGCATTGATCGTGTTTCTTCTGTGTTTGCCGGTGTTGTTCCCCCTCGGTAGACGTTGTACCGACGATGTGATCGTTGACACTGATGAAGACTCAATATTATCTTCAGAAGTGCCAGGCAAGCAAAACCCCCTTGTTCATTCCGATACAATCCCACTCTCTCGCTCCTGCTCTCTTTTACTGCATTAGGACAACAAAGATTCAACTGTTATATGCTGCGGTAGCTGAACCCCTTTATCCTCTGCATGACCTGTCATTGCCACAGTAAATAGATGAAACCCACTAGCATGAGTAGGAGTTGTTTGAGCCCTGTTGTGCCTACTCATTCATGCTTGTTTGTCATGCCTGCTACTGCTTAGAGTTGAGTCAGGTCTGATTCATCGGGGATGAATCAGAGGTGTGTGAACATGTCCTACTATGTGTGAGCTAAGTGTGTGAACACGATTTGGTAAAGGTATCGGTGAGAGGCCATGTAGGAGTACATGGTGGGTTGTCTCATTGAAGCCGTCCTTAGGAACTGAGTTCTGTGTTTGTGATCCATGATTCAGCTACTACCATGCATTGGGCCCTGAAATATGACCCCGCTCGACTTCTTATTCACCCTTGTCCTCTGTCCAGGAGTTGCAAGTAGTTTCTGGTGTTTGTAGTATGCTGGAGGCCGTGCGCAGCGCTGACCGAAGGGGTGGGCTATGATGCGGTAGGCACGTGGCCGGGTATACCGGGCGCCCGTTTGGTGTCACGGAACCCTGTTCACATCGTTTGGGGCTGTGAGAGAAACCCCGGCCGGATCTCCTCATGGATGGAACCCGAATAGGCGATAAACCTGGACTAGAGACTTAGGTGTTTAGGTAGGTCGTGGTCTACACCCATGTCGGCTTTCGCTTGAAGTCTTCCAAGCACATGTCGTGTGCAGACGCTAAGTGGTGGAAACATGTATGAAGAAGTACACCCCTGCAGGGTTAACATCATCTATTCGAATAGCCGTGTCCGCGGTAAAGGACTTCTGGGTTACTTATATCAGTTCATAGACAAGTGAAAGTGGATACCCTAAAATACGCAAGATAAGCGTGAGTGCTATGGATGGCGTTCTCGTAGGGAGACGGGAGCGGATCCATAGTGGTGTATTGATATGGTGAATATGTGGACTCGTGTGCGCCACCTCAAAAGAGTTACTTGCAATCTAGTTTAGGATAGGCATTGAGTCAAAGCTAGCTTGCTGCAGTTAAACCCCACCATTCCTTTGTTGATAATGATGCATATGTAGTTAGTTCTGATGTAAGTCTTGCTGGGTACATTTGTACTCACGTTTGCCTAGTTTATGTTTTTGCAAAGAGACTTCGGTCTCGCTAGTAGTTCCGCGTGGACTTCGACGTTTAGCTTGTTACCTCAGCTACGATCTTGTGCCCTCGGCAGGATCTGGTAGATAGTCAGGCTTCTCAGACTTTTTCATTTGTAGATGTCTGTACTCAGACATGTTAAGCTTCCGCTTGTGCTTTGATTTGTATGCTCTGAATGTTGGGTCATGAGACCCCTGTTTGTAATATCTCGCTCCTCAGAGCCTAATGAGTACATACTTGGGTCGTAGAGTCATGTTGTGATGCCATGTTGTATTTGCACATATCGAGCATATTGTGTGTATGTTATTGAAATGCTTGGTATGTGTGGGATCTGACTATCTAGTTGTTTATCCTTAGTAGCCTCTCTTACCGGGAAATGTCTCCTAGTGTTTCCATGGTAGCTTGCTACTGCTCTGGAACACTTAGGCTGGCCGGCATGTGTCCTTCTTCGTTCCTGTGTCTGTCCCCTCGGGGAAATGTCACACGATGAATACCGGAGTCCTGTTAGCCCGCTAGGGCCCGGTTCACCGGAGTCCTGCTAGCCCAGTGCTACAGCCTGGATTCACTCGCTGATGACCGACACGTTCGATGCTGGGTCATGGATGCCTGTCCCTGTAAGTTTGTGCCGCTTTGGGTTTACGACTAGCCATGTCAGCCCGTGCTCCTTATCATATGGATGCTAGCGACACTATCATATACATGTGCCAAAAGGCGCAAACAGTCCCGGGCAAAGGTAAGGCGACACCCGTGGGAATACCGTGCGTGAGGCCGCAAAGTGATATGAGGTGTTATATGCTAGATCGATGTGGCATTGAGTCGGGGTCCTGACATCTTTGATATCAGAGCCTGACTGCCTGTAGGATTACCAAGCCAAACTGGTCGAAGTTGTGTTTAGAAATGCTTTAGTTATGTAAGGGAATTGATTGTGGGAGGGAACGTAAGGCTATTTTTACTCCTTATACCTGATGGCCTTCTGATCTGAGTCAACCTCTTCTCTTCTACGGGGATTAAGAACTAGGCTTCTCATCTATCTACTAGGATGACGAGTTACTATGTTAGAGACTTATAGGATTGATAGTTTCAAGCCTCAATTCAGTTTCTACCTCTGTATGTTAACTATTGATCTCGAAAACCTTGATATTGTGCTTCTGAGTGCCTATGCCACCATTTCTGTAGTATGTCTCCAAACTTTTTGAGCATTTATAGCCGTTATGCTGTCCGAGTCATCCCAGGTTTCTAAACAATCTGATGCACTTGCAAATCCTTTCCCTCTGGTTTTTATGTTCCTTTGGGCCAGGTTAATCACACTAATTGCTGAGTTGAGATATTCTATTGCCTCAACATATATGTTGGAATTATTATTATGACCCTAGGTGTCTTAGAGGATCACCTAGTAACTTAGCCATGTTTTGTGTCCCGGTGTGATGATTCTGGCCATTATTCTCGAAAGCATCCCGTGATGCCACTTAGTTAGTAGGAATTCTATTCCTGGGTTCTTGACCCAAGATCCACCCTACTTACTTCATGTTGATAGTGTTTGCTCGTTCCTTTAGGAAATTAGTAACCTTTGCAATAGTCCTCGAAGTTCGTGGTATTTCCTTCTTCCAAATACTATGAACCACTTTATGGCAGAAGTTTGTTGGATCAAAAGATCACAACAGGAGTGCCCTCGATGGGTTCTCCATTCTATATTGCGACTCTGCCAGTTCTACTTTTCTGCATGGGTTATCTGGAAGAAACTTGTTGAACTTGTTTCGATATACTAATCTATGCATCCACAACTCAGAAAGTTATATGTTCCTTGAGTTGTCCCCCTTTAGTTGTATCCTGACCTTCGTCTATCGATTGATAGTCAGGAGTAGTCGTGCATTCGTGTTCATCGATGCCTTTTACTTCTGTGGTCCGTCAAGCCATTCTATTCGGAATGACTAGGAGAAACAAACTCCAGTACCTCATCCACATCCAAGATTGGGTCAAAGTAGTTGTACCTCGCAGATCAAAATGCCAACTCAGCTCTTGATCTGTTCTACCTGAAGTATTACCAACTTTACATCAGGAATATCATGAGGATTGCACCATCTCTTATGAATTCTTGACGCAGTAATACTTCTTGCCATCATTGTTCATTCCTCGGTTTCTGTGTTATTGTAACCGGAATGCCGACAAGTGAATCGTGGTGTGTGAAATCAATACTGCTAGCAACTCCGTTGCTTAGTGGTTAATGGATAACATTCTCAGTTTTAGCGTGTTGGTTATTGAATCGTCACCCTAAGGTTGATTGTGCTACCTAGTCCCTATTTCCGGTGCACTCTTTGGTCGTTGAGTTTGGATTTTGTCAATCCCTCGCTCTTTTGATCATATCATCTTGCCCTGAAAAGAAAGATTGTTCTCGAGCTTAGTAACATGTCGGTGGTTCGTGATTTTCCAAATATCTTCTCGGAAGTATTACCAGGTTGTCACCTGACCTCTATGTTGAGTTCGTGATCAAGATGGTTTATTCCTGTAAACCACCCTTTCTCCAGGAATTCATGTTGGATACCCCTGAGCTAGTTGGTTAAGCCAAACAACAACTTGGAGAGTTGGAAGATAAAAGCTTGTCCGACTTAGCTCATCCCAAAGGGATAACTTTGTGTGTGTGTTGAAGAAAGATAATATCTTCATTGATTGATCCTCATGATCAGTTGGTGGACCTTTTGTCTTGCCAAGACCTTGATTTGAGTATGGGCTATCCTCAAATCAAGTCAGAACCAATGATGTTCGTAATGTTGTCTTACTTGTGAATTTTCCTCGAGCATACACCATTAAATCTTCTGGGTCTGACCAATACTAGAACCTTGTTCACATAGTTATGGAATTCCATCTCCATGGGAATCTGGATGAATTGTTGTTGAGCCCATCGACAACATCCTTGTCTTCTCCATGGTTTTGTTGAACATTAAGCTAGTGTTGGAAACTTTTTAAAGCATTTGTTCATGCTAGCTCATGAAGCATATGTTCGGATGTAAGAAGTGACTTCCTCTAGTTCATGTGCATTTGATGCAAGTTGCCGTCGTGGATTCGAGAAAGTCAATGTTGCTTCCTTTGGAATCATCCCAAATCGGTCATGCATACGTGCGAAGTATTCTGTGGTTCGGAGACTTGCAACCTTCATTCTATATGTATTCCTAGCACACCAAGCCACTGATTGATTTGTTCAAGGAGAAGAAGTCTCTTCTTAAGAGCAAGACTTATGCAAAGACTTCGATATCCTCGATGATGGTTCCCCACCTGAACTCGATAGTGTTTTTATTATAAGACTACTATGTGGTCATGCTTGCCCTGGGCAGCGTGTTCACATGTGTGTAGCAGAACTAGCTCATGTTTTGGAGCTTGCTATCGTAGTTCATTTCCCGAGAATCTCGCAACGTCATCTCGTCGATTTGTGTTGCGAACTTTCTTTTTCTTTCTAGACTTCATGAGTCTGGAATATTCTGACACCAACCAGATCTGAATCTCAGGCAGATATGATGGTTGGAACGTTTTCCCAAGAATTATAATATTGGTCTCTCTATAACCCGGTAACGTGGATGTCGTGGCCAGCACACCCAGCCGAAATACCTATTATTGTAGTATCTTGCTTGAAGAAGTTGGCCACACCCCATAAGGACTTCGTAGGATTTACCCCCTAGTTGTGCCTTATGATTTTTGGTGTTCCCGAAGTCCGACCTTTTACTTGATGTTCTAGATATCAAACCATATCTATGAATGGGTTACAGTAGCACATCAAGGAGAACATTAGAAGCGGAGTGCTAAATGTCTCTCGGTCGATCATCCAGATTTTGTTTCCTTGTCCTCGGTAAGGTGAAATCTGAGAAAGTGTTATCTTCCTTTGCATTTGCATCGTCCATCACTACTCATCATGGTAGTATGTTGTGTTGCTAGGATCCTTGATGCGGATATTGGTAAAACCTTGATGAATATGGAAATGCTCAAGTTCTTGAGAGCACGCACAAGCGCTAGGTGTTATCATTGGCACTAATTGGATTGCTCTCAGTTTCCTCGATTATGCTATAACTTTTCAAACAGTGGACTCACTCTCTACTGTTGAGCTTCTCCCTGGTTACTAAAATCATCCATTGTGTTGTTTTCAACAAGGTAATCCACATCATCCATTCTAGGCTGGGTATGCCATTCCTTTGCACCCCGCAAATCGATTGCTGGTGAATTGCCTTAGGCTGGTATAAAGGTTTCGATGATTTTTGAATCAAAGGTAATTCTTTTTGCCACCTAAGGGGATATATCTACGAGTCAACATCCCTAAGGTGTCTCATTGTGGTATCATGACAACTCAACTCCTCGCTACGTTGACAACTGTTCACCACCCTCTTAAGTGTGGAATTGTTGTCTACCTTGTGAACCTCCGTCGTCTGTTCCACTTCATTCCCCTAGATGCGTGCTTCGTGTCTCAGCTCGAGAGATGTTTTTATGACTCACCCCGTGAGCTGATCCTAAGTTGTTTGATCTTCGAGAAGATCGATCCTTCTAGAGTTTTCCTTTTCTACCCGTTGTCATATTGGATGTAGTTCCCAAAGCAAGACGTCGAGATCAAGGAGATGCAAAGAATCAACATCCTCGAGAAAGACATCTGGAATGTGAAGTTTGTGATACTTAGTGTCCCCTTTGTCATCTTACCTCACATCTTGAATCTCGGGACGAGATTCTTGTTTAGTGGGGGTGAGTTGTCACATCCCTAGTTCTGGTCTGACCTAGGCTAGCTTCATGTGTGTATCATGTTTAAATTCAAATGAAACTTGAATTGAGGAATTTTCAAAAGCCTCAAAAAACCTCTAAAAATAACCAACATTTAAATCTTCTCAAATGAGTCCAAGAAAATGTTCCTGTTATTCTTTAGAAATATTGGTAAGAGGTAAAATTCAAACCAATATTTTTGGAGTCACAGAAATATTTATTTTGGCCATTTGAATTAATCCAATAACTATTTGCTTTGGATTTATATTTAATATATATTAAATATGACTCCAATAATTCTGGAAGTTTGTGAGTGGCTTTGTATATATTTTAGCAAGCCATATAATAACCTATAGAATTTATTAAAATGATTTAGTTGCTAAACTAAATCAAAACAGAGGAAGAAAAATAGAAAACAGAAATATTAGAGATAACAGAGAGGAAAGAACTCACCTGGACTTACCTGGCGCCCACCAACCGGCCCAGCTCCTGTACGGCCCAGCCCACCACCGCCTGGCTCCCTGTCGCCTTCCTCCTCGCGCCAGTAGGCAGGGGCGCGTGCCTGGTGCGCGTGGCCACACGCCGGCCACCTCCTCCCTGCCTGGCTGCCTCCTCCTCTCCCTGGACGTCTCCCGCAGCTCCACGCCACCCCCTGGAACCCCCTTGCACTCTCCCTCGTCCCCAACTCCTCCTCTGTCTCTCTCTCCCGCGAACGCCGTGACCGCCCGAGAACGCCGACGAGCACCCCCGTGACCACCGGCCACCCCTCGCCCTGCTACTACGCCCAGAAGCTCCGCCTCGACCCCCTCTTCCTCCCCACCGATCCACGCCCCTTCGGAAGCCCTGCAGCATCGTCCTCAAGCTCATCTTCAACCTTCGGCCGCCGTCAACCTCTTCGTCGATTCGCCACCGTCCGTGCTTCCCCGAGCCCACTTCGACGCCCCCTACAACCGCAGTGAGCCACTATGCCGGACCCCTCTCTCCCCGTGCTCGTTTGCCCCCTCTGGCTGTCGCTTCCGTCAAGCCCGAGACCTCACTACCGCCGGCCATGGCGCCACCACGGCTACTGACACCATTGCTCGCACCTGAGCGTGTCCCCGTGTTCAGTACTTCCCCAGGAGCACGCATCACCCACCAGTTCCTCCCGTAGTGCACCATAGCGTCGAATCGGTCGGCGCCCGAACTCCGGCCGCCGCAGAAGTGGACACCGCCGTCGATTTAGGTCGTCTCCGGCGACCCCTCTAGCACCAGCCGACGCGGACGAGGCCCAGGGTTCCAACGGTGCCATCCGCGCCCCGAACCGTGGCCCGTGCTGCGTTTCCGGACCGCGCCGCCGTCTCGGGCCTCGTGGGCGTCATGTCGCCGGTGGGTTTGACCGTTGACGTTGACTGGGTGGGCCCAAGCTGACTCCCCTGAGTCAATGACAAGTGGGACCCCCCCTGCTAACTAACCAGATTAGTTTAACTAAAATTAGTTAGTCTAATTAACTGCTGACACGCGGGACCCACTGGTCAGTTTGACCTGGACGTCCCCGTTGACCTCTGACGTCACCCTGACGCAGTGCTGACGCAATAAACCCTTTTTTGGATTTAAATAAATCTAAACGATTTATTTATTTCAGAAAATAGCTAAAACTTCTAAAAATCATAGTAATTCAACCGTGACTCCAAATCAAAAAAATTATATATGAAAAATTATCAGAAAAATTCAAGGAATCCATCTGTACCATTTTCATGCATGTTTGAACAATGTTTGTCCTCTGTTTTGGACAAATCAATTAAAGGGCATCTAAATAATCATATATGGAGTTGGAATTTGAATCATGTATTCAAACCAACTTCATTTTAATCATAGCTAGGTGCATTAGCCCAAAACACATTCATATTGCCATGTCATAGCATGCATCATATTGTGCATTGCATTGATCGTGTTTCTTCTGTGTTTGCCGGTGTTGTTCCCCCTTGGTAGATGTTGTACCGACGATGTGATCGTTAACACTGATGAAGACTCAATATTATCTTCAGAAGTGCCAGGCAAGCAAAACCCCCTTGTTCATTCCGATACAATCCCACTCTCTCGCTCCTGCTCTCTTTTACTGCATTAGGACAACAACGATTCAACTGTTATATGCTGCAGTAGCTGAACCCCTTTATCCTCTGCATGACGTGTCATTGCCACATTAAATAGATGAAACCCACTAGCATGAGTAGGAGTTGTTTGAGCCCTGTTGTGCCTACTCATTCATGCTTGTTTGTCATGCCTGCTACTGCTTAGAGTTGAGTCAGGTCTGATTCATCGGGGATGAATCAGAGGTGTGTGAACATGTCCTACTATGTGTGAGCTAAGTGTGTGAACACGATTTGGTAAAGGTATCGGTGAGAGGCCATGTAGGAGTACATGGTGGGTTGTCTCATTGAAGCCGTCCTCAGGAACTGAGTTCTGTGTTTGTGATCCATGATTCAGCTACTACCATGCATTGGGCCCTGAAATATGACCCCGCTCGACTTCTTATTCACCCTTGTCCTCTGTCCAGGAGTTGCAAGTAGTTTCTGGTGTTTGTAGTATGCTGGAGGCCGTGCGCAGCGCTGACCGAAGGGGTGGGCTGTGATGCGGTAGGCACGTGGCCGGGTATACCGGGCGCCCGTTTGGTGTCACGGAACCCTGTTCACATCGTTTGGGGATGTGAGCGAAACCCCGGCCGGATCTCCTCATGGATGGAACCTGAATAGGCGATAAACCTGGACTAGAGACTTAGGTGTTTAGGTAGGTCGTGGTCTACACCCACGTCGGCTTTCGCTTGAAGTCTGCCGAGCACATGTCGTGTGCAGACGCTAAGTGGTGGAAACATGTATGAAGAAGTACACCCCTGCAGGGTTAACATCATCTATTCGAATAGCCGTGTCCGCGGTAAAGGACTTCTGGGTTACTTATATCAGTTCATAGACAAGTGAATGTGGATACCCTAAAATACGCAAAATAAGCGTGAGTGCTATGGATGGCGTTCTCGTAGGGAGACGGGAGCGGATCCATAGTGGTGTATTGATATGGTGAATATGTGGACTCGTGTGCGCCACCTCAAAAGAGTTACTTGCAACCGTAGTTTAGGATAGCCACTGAGTCAAAGCTGGCTTGCTGCAGTTAAACCCCACCATCCCTTTGTTGATAATGATGCATATGTAGTTAGTTCTGATGTAAGTCTTGCTGGGTACATTTGTACTCACGTTTGCCTATTTTATGTTTTTGCAGAGAGACTTCAGTCTCGCTAGTAGTTTCGCGTGGACTTCGACGTTTAGCTTGTTACCTCAGCTACGAGCATATTGTGTGTATGTTATTGAAATGCTTGGTATGTGTGGGATCTAACTATCTAGTTGTTTATCCTTAGTAGCCTCTCTTACCGGGAAATGTCTCCTAGTGTTTCCATGGTAGCTTGCTACTGCTCCGGAACACTTAGGCTGGACGGCATGTGTCCTTCTTCGTTCCTGTGTCTGTCCCCTCGGGGAAATGTCACACGATGAATACCGGAGTCCTGTTAGCCCGCTACAGCCCGGTTCACCGGAGTCCTGCTAGCCCAGTGCTACAGCCTGGATTCACTCGCTGATGACCGACACGTTTGATGCTGGGTCATGGATGCCTGTCCCTGTAAGTTTGTGCCACTTTGGGTTTACGACTAGCCATGTCAGCCCGGGCTCCTTATCATATGGATGCTAGCGACACTATCATATACGTGTGCCAAAAGGTGCAAACGGTCCCGGGCAAAGGTAAGGCGACACCCGTGGGAATACCGTGCGTGAGGCCGCAAAGTGATATGAGGTGTTATATGCTAAATCGATGTGGCATTGAGTCGGGGTCCTGACAAAACTGGCCTTATATCTCCCTGGTTCACACATACACATGTCTCGCTCGCGCTATACATATAGACCCATCGAACACTCTCCGCCCTTGTTCTCTCTCCATGTGACACGCACCCCCCTAAGTACCATAATCCCTCACTCCATCATAGGCTGTGTTTGGATCCATGGGTTAGAGTTAGTTTGGGTTAGTTTGGAGTCAACTAACCCAAAAAGATCCAAACAGGAGGGTTAGTTTGGGTTAGATGCATCTAACCCATCCAAAAAAACCTAACCCATCCAAGAGGTGCTTATTTGGGTTAGTTCTTCTCGGGACAACTAATAAACACTTTTTTCTCTCGCTCTCCCCGCGGCAGATCCCTCCCCACTTTCTCGAAGCTTCTCGTCCTCTCCCTCCCTCCCTCTCACACCGCCCGTGAAGGTGCCTCGCCGTATCCACGCTCCATCTAACCCTGCCATCCAAACACCTCTTTACTTAGAGTTAGTTCAGGGTTAGTTCAGGGTTAGAATCTAACTCTAACCTCTAACTGAGTTAGAGTATCCAAATAGGGCCATAGGCGCAAGCACTCCCCCCCCATAAGTATGATTATCTCTTACTAGCCATCAGGAACACACGTATTGTCTCCTTCCATCCATATGTCTATCTCGATATCTCTCGGGGCATCTTCTATCGCGCACACACCTTGTCACTCAAACTCCCACCCATGTAGTCCCATCACGATCTCCAGGGGATCTCTCTATGACAAACATACACTCTCTCCTCCCCATGTCTGCATTTTCTCCATACGTCTCTCTCGACCTCTCTCCCTTGTTTGTCAGACCCCTCTTAGCCACGTGCTAGGGGTCTTGCTCTCTTGGTTCCAAACAACCACACACTATCTCCTCACCTTGCCTCTGTTGTCGAAGATGCATGTGTGATATGTTTGCATAAGACACGCTTGCTTTTTCCTACTTTTATCATGTGTTGTCCATGTCTCTTTCACACACGCACACACACTTTTTTCACTCTCTCTCTCTCTCTCTCTCGTTAGGGACTCTATCACGTCCATAAGCATATGGATGTTTTGAAAAGTCAAACCTCGGAAAAGTTTGACCAGGTATATGTGGAGAAAAACATTTACATATAGAACGATCATTAGATTCATCACAACATGTACTTACTTCATACTATCATTTATCTTTGGTATTGTAGATATAAGTAATTTCTTTATAAACTTGGTCAAAGTCTCAAAAGTTTGACTTAAAAAAATGTTGGAACTACATTATCGAATGGAGGGAGTAGCTCTTTCTCTCTCTCTCTCTCTACTATCTCTCATGGGCCTCCCCTCTCACTCGAACTCTCTATACCAACGGATTATATGCTCACTGTGTCAGCGTATAGCTCCGTATATTGTTTAGTTGACCGGTCAACCAATCCACATGCTGCCTTGTCAGCTCGTGTTCTGTATCTTGGTGTGCTGGCCCATGTGGCAGTGGGTGAAAATAAGTAAACTAGAGGCCCATCTGACACACGGTGAAGTAAACAAAGTTGAAACCACTCGGGGTAGCACCCCGCATGCTAGTAAATTGAGGGCGCATTGAGGACAAACTTCTTGTGCGGAAAGGACACACTCGCGCACAATTCACCACTGCGTGGTGGCATGCACAGAAGGACGCACTCGCGCACACCCAACACAAAACACACACCAGCACACGTGTACACTGGCGTCACCGCCGGTTGAGATGGACGGCGAGGAAGCCAACAAGCAGAGGCAGCTCGAGCCAAAACTGCATCCGACGAGCCTGGACTTCATCAGCAGCCTCCCCGATGACATGCTGCTCGTCATCATCGGCCTCCTCCCCACCAAATCTACCGTGCGGACCGCCCTGCTCTCCCGGTGGTGGCGCCCCCTCTGGCGCTGCGTCCCCCTCAACCTCACCGTCGAGAGCTGCCTCTACGACGGGGATTGCAAACGCATGGCCGCAGTCTCCAAGATCCTTTCATCGGGCCCTGGGCCAGCCAGACGCCTTGACATCCGCATGTTCAGTACCAACTGCGAGGTCCAACCCAAGTTCGACGAGTGGTTCTTATCCCCCGCCCTAGATCAGCTCGAGGAGCTCAGCTTTGAAGCTGGACGATGTCGCTCTCTGCCGCCGTCCGCGCTCTACCTCACGCCAACGTTGCGCCACGCCAGCTTCAGCTCCTGCTATCTTCCCCGGATTAATGTTGCACCCGCCCTTCTTCTCACTCAACTCAAGAAGCTCGACCTCTTCGATGTTTTCATCTCGAAGAAGGCTATGGAGCACCTGCTCCACAGCTGTACTGTGCTCGAGTACCTTTGTCTTGAGCAGATCCATGGGTTCATTAGCCTCCACATCACCTCAACGAATCTCTGATGGATTTATTTGTCTTGTTGGCCCCGCAACAAGACATCAATTGGGAAGAGATCACTCCAGCTGTTCCACGTTATGGTCATTGAGAATGCGCCTTTCCTTGAGAGATTGCTTGTATCGGATCTAGAAGGTCCAACAAAAATCAGGATCATTGACGCGCCGAAATTGACAGCGTTAGTGTACTCGTCTGCCAAATTCTCCGAACTCTTTATTGGATCCGTAATCATTCAGGTACAACACTCATCTTCTTCTCCTTCTTCTTGAAATTAACATTGTTAAATTTCTTCTTGATGTATTTACGACCGTCTTCCAGAAAATGATTCCCACAAGCTTGACCCAGTCCATGCGCACAGTGAAGATCTTAGCACTAAAATCTATCGGCCCCAATCTGGATCAAGTTGTTGGATTCCTTACATGCTTTCTGTGCACGGAGAAGCTACTCATCAAGGTGAAACTTCTTTCCTATAAGTAAACGGTAATCACAACGTAGCTCAATTTTTTCGTAATTTTCCCAAATTACGATGACAAGTGTAGTGTTCAAAACTGCATCTACGCATTGCACCGAAAGAAATGTTTTAGTATTTTTTTCTCACGTGATCACCTGCATCGTTTTTATGATGTACTACTATAGTAGCCTAGGCTAGTCATAGTGGAAAGTAACTTAGACTACTCTAGTAACTCTATGGTTACCCTAAGAGCAAGTACTACCTCCGTCCTGGTTTACTCTTCGAATTTTGTAGTATCAAAATTTGACCATAGATTTAACTGACAAAGTGTTAATGCATGTCACTAAGAACTATATCGTTGGATTCGTATTTGAACATAATTTCAAATGGTGTAATTTTTAGTGAGATGCATTGGCATTTTCTTAGGTAAATCTATGGTCAAAATTTTATACTAAATACGAGGTAGTATTCCCTTCGTCCCAAAATTCTTGTCTTACATTTGTTTAGATATGGATGTATCTAACACTAAAATTGAACTAGATACATCCGTCTTTAGACAAATTTAAGACAAGAATTTTGGGACGGAGGGAGTACAAAAGTGGGCTATGTAGGCCAAAACATGTGCCAAATTCACTTGTGACGCATTTGGCATAGATGCCCCTCCATTGCTCACCTGGTGCCCCAATCTGGATCACCTACTTTCCTCCGGTGCCAAATTAACTCACGCAATGAAAAAACACTGTGTGGGAGAGAGAGAGGACTGAGGTAATAAAAAAACACTTGTTTGGGAGAGTGAGAGGTTGGTGTAGTTGGTTTGATTGATTTGTTTATACATGTGGGTCTGTGTGCACAGCGGTGCCAACTCTCTCACATTGCGAGAGCGGTGCCAAAATCTTTTGATTTGACATCGATGCGTATTATGTGGCATACTTTTGCGAAATATGGCATCGGCCACATAGTGGAAGGCAACAAATGCCCAAGCTCTTCACGTGCTCCTAGTTAAATGAGAGGAAACGGAAAGAGAGAGAGAGAGAGTGAAAAAATGTCACTAGCCAGCCAACCCTATCGTATGAGCGAATGATATTGGTACCTCTTGATGACACGACAATCTTATGCAGCCAGCTGCTGTAATATGTTCTCTTCTTTTGCAGATAAAAATAGACCCGAAAGTGAAACATGTGCTGCACTATAACAATCTCATCGAATGCCTTGATCTCCATCTTACAGAAATTGATTTGATCGACTACCGAGGCAGCACATCTGAGATTTAATTGGCCAGGTTCTTTGTTCTGGAGGCAAGTGTGCTCAATGTAATGAGGTTTGGCGTTCTCTGGCGCAACAATGAATGGTGTGCTGATCACCGCAAGCGTCGAAGCCTAAATTACAAAGTCTCCGCAAAAGCTGAATTTGTTTTTGAAACATCAAGTGGCCAGAGACTCGAAAACTTATTTTCCCATTAGTGACTTGTCAGGGCAGTGGATTTTAGTTTGTATGATAATGCCGCATCCACCTAAAGTAACAAAAGTTCTTATGTAAACTTCCTAGTAATTCCCTCTTCGTAGGTGCAGCATTACTCCTAACATTTGTAATATCATTGTGAAACTTGTAATATTGTTGTGTCCTATTCCTGCGTTTTCAAAATCCTGCGAATCAAACAGGTCCTGAGTTGGTGATGATGTTGTGCCTCCCATCTTTCACCAATAGCCGTCGGATCTAGATCTGACGCATACAAACCAAGCTTCTCCATTTTTGCAAAAAGATGCCCGCACTTGTTCCCTATTTACAAACAACTCCTTGTCTTTCACAATCAGCCTTATCTCCTCCCCGCCACATCTAGAAGGCCGTGGAAAAATCTGGTGCGATGGCCGCTGCCGGAGCCGTCCACACCCAATCTTGGTGTTCCGTCCAATGCACGGGCATCTACGCACGGGAAATTATGTCGAACAGGGCTAGTTGTAAGTAGGCTAGCTCTACATCCATGATGATAGTGACTGCAGACGATGAGGCTGACTATGGTATGCTGAACACGGCGCCTAAACTCAGGTGTTATCTCCGGCGCAGGGTCTTGTCACTTCACTGTGAGGAGCAGCACGTAATAATTTGACCAACGGGTAGTACAGTGCTAGTACTCCTACTACTACATTGGTAGTACTACTACTAGTACTAGTAGCACCACCGTCTGGATTTAGGAGTACTAGCACGTCCATCTGGATTTTAGTATTTGACTAGCAATATCTAGTAATGCATGTCACAAAAAAATGTACTACTCCCTCTGTAAATAAATACATGGTGTTTTATTCCTATCGGCGAGAGAACTTAATGTTTTTTTGCTAACTAGAGTACTAATAGGATTACTTGCAATGAACTAAGCACTGCATGTCATGTTTGGTAGTCTCAAGTCATTGAAAGCAAGCACGGCCCACATCTCTCATTGGTTGATATGTCACGAAATAAGAAACAAGGAGGGAGTTAATGCACCGTGCCTAAGTGTTTTGGGAATATTTGGTTTTCGTAATGTGACTTACACAACATTTTTGTTTACATGCATTAACATTTTATTAGTTAAATCAAAGGTCAAAACTTGGCGCAAAATGCAAAGGGGACCAATAAATCAGTAAACATCAAACTTCTCTCGTTTGGTCCCAACTAGAGGTCTCGTGAGATGACTATACTACACCGGCATGGAGGGAGACGCAGCTTCATTGACTTACGGCAACTGTCTTTGGGTGAATGACACGTGGGCCCAGGGGGTGGCTGGCCCACCTATCATACAGCCAAAGGCAGGTGTAGTAGAGGGCCGAGGAGTAGTACGAAATCCTACGCACCTACGCACGCTAACCAAGGGCAAGAGTGATCACTCGAATCGCAAGATCAGTTGACTAGAAGCTAAGCTAGAACCATGGAGGCGATGAGCGCGAGCATCAGCCTGTGCCAGATGGTCCACGACACCGGCCTGCAGCCCGGTAACAAGGAACGTCTCCAGGTAGTATTGCTTGAGGCTGCCAGGGCGAGGGGCCGCTTGGACGACAGCTTCGTCTCCTTGTTCGACGAGGTCCTCATTGGTTTCCTCGACAAGTTCATCGTCGTCAAGAAGCTCGCGGACGACTTTGACGTAAGCCTCCAGCCGACGCGCCTAGGCTCTGCGATGCCCGCCACCCTCAACGGCCACTATGGTGACAACCTCTTCGATGCACAGGTGGCCCTGTGACTGCCCGCTGTCACGCCGGAGAATGTCCACCTCGAGGTCGCGCTCACCGCGCAGCACCTGGCGTAGTAAGACACCATCGACATAATCACCCACGTCTATACGCAAATCGTCCAAAAGGACTACTACATGCAAGAGGAGGACGATAGGACGCTGGCCTTCTTGGACCGCAGGGCAACCTTGGACGACACTGTTCAGAAGCACGTTGAGCTCGCCGCTAACGTCGCTGCTCCTCACACGTCGGTTGGTGACCCGGCGCACTAGGGAGTGAGGATGTCGTTGATGGATCCGTATGTATTTTTATCTTTCTGTCAAATCCATGTAGTAATATACGATACTACAGTAATTATCTTACCTTTCGCATCAACTTCATAATTTTCATACGTACACCATGCATGAACGGCGCCAGAACCAAACTTCTCATTACTCTAGGAAAAATCGTTATTTTCTATCTATCGAGCGCGCCATGGAGCAGAACCAAATTTTACAAGTTACGGGTTCAAAAGGAAAAGCCTGCTGTGTTCACGTCTGTCAGGACCCCGACTCAATGCCACATCGATCTAGCATGTAACACCTCATATCACTTTGCGGCCTCACGCACGGTATCCCCACGGGTGTCGCCTTACCTTTGCCCAGGACCGTTTGCGCCTTTTGGCACACGTTGTAACGCCCTCGATGCGGCTATATCTCCCACGTGTCGAAGCACGACTTAGAGGCATAACCGCATTGAAAGCAATGTCGCAAGTGAGGTAATCTTCACACAACCCATGTAATACATAAGGGAAAGAGATACATAGTTGGCTTACAATCGCCACTTCACACAATTACATGAATAAAGCATTACATCATCCAGATACAATCAAGGTCCGACTACGGAACCAAAATAAAAGAAGAACCCCAAATGCGACAAAGGTCCCCGATCGACCCCAACTGGGCTCCACTACTGATCAACTAGAACAAAACAACACAAAGGGCAAGATCTTCATCGAGCTCCTCCTTGAGCTTGGTTGCGTCATCTGCACCGTAACATAGGCACCTGCAAACTGGTTTTGGAAGTATCTGTGAGCCACGGGGACTCAGCAATCTCGCACCCGCGAGATCAAGACTATTTAAGCTTATAGGAAGGATGGAGTAATGAGGTGGAGCTGCAGTAAGCGACTAGCATATATGGTGGCTAACATACGCAAAAGAGAGCGAGAAGAGAGGGCAAAGCACAGTCGATAAAAGTATGATCAAGAAGTGATCCTATAGCAACCTACGTCAAGCATAACTCCAACACCGTGTTCACTTCCCGGACTCCGCCGGAAAGAGACCATCACGGTTACACACACGGTTGATGTATTTTAAATAAGGTCAACTTCGGGTTTTCTACAACCGGACGTTAACAAATTCCCATCTGCCCATAACCGCGGGCACGGCTTTCGAAATATAATACCCTGCAGGGGTGTCCCAACTTAGCCCATGACAAGCTCTCACGGTCAACGAAGGAATAGACCTCCACCCGAGACGTTCCGATCAGACTCGGTATCCCGGTACAACAAGACATTTCGACAGGGTAAAACTAAACCAGCAACACCGCCCGAATGTGCCGACAAATCCCGATAGGAGCTGCACATATCTCTTTCTCAGGGCACACTCAGATGAGCAATCCGTACAACTAAAACCAAACCTCGAGTTTCCCCGAGGGGGCGCTGCACAGGGCTCTAGTTCGGACCAACACTCAGAGGAGCACTGGCCCGGGGGG